>NC_089850.1:61889047-62059047 GCF_036373705.1 Amia ocellicauda
AAACCCAGAAAACGCCATCACTCACAATGCATCGCCATATCAATATCAGAGACAAGCTGCTGAAAGGTATCATGGGAATTGTAGTCCTCCTCGCAGTCTCAGTGCAGTCACTCAGTTGGTCAGTCGGTCAATTGTTCCGTCAGTCTGTTAGTCTGTCTGCTTGCCTGTTTCATATTTTCTTTCTTGTTTTTCCCCTCTCTGTCCTTCTGTCTCGTTGTCTCTCTCCAATCCCTCCCTCTGCTACCCCACCGCCATCCGCCTGCCTTCCTTCTCTCACCTTCTCCCTCTGCCTCTCCCTCTCTCTCTCTCTCCCTCTCTCTCCTTCTCCATCTTCCTCTGCCACTCCTTTGCCTTCTCCGCCTCCATCTCTCCCTCCCCCTCCCTGTCTTTTGTCCTACCCCCTCTCTCTCTCTCTCTCTCTCTCTCTCTCCCTTTCCCTCCCCCTCTCCCTCTCCCTCTCTGTGTACAGGTGTGTCTCGCACCATGAAGGATCATGTGACCAAGCCCACAGCCATGGCCCAGGGCAAGGTGGCCCACATGATTGAGTGGCAGAGCTGGGGCAAGCCATCGGCAGGGCCCGGGGGGGGGGTGGGCCGCACCAATCTGCACCGCGAGAGGGAGCGGCGGCTGGAGAACGACGCGTACTCTGACCTCAGCGATGGGGAGAAGGAAGCGCGGTTTGCTGCAGGTCAGAGAGGAAAGGAGGGAGGGAGGGAGGGAGAGAGAGAGGAAGGATGAGAGGGAGTGGGAGAGAGAGAGAGGGGGGACAGGGAGAGAGAAGGGAATGGGATGGGAGTGAGAGAGAGGTAGAGGGAGTAGGAGAGGGAGGGAGAGAGAGAAAGGGAGAGGGAGAGAGAGTGGGGGAGTGAGGGAGAGGGGAGTGAGGGAGAAAGAGGAAGGAAGGGGGAGATAGAGAGAAGGAGAGGGAGAAGGAGGAATGAGAGGGAGGGAAAGGGGGAGGGAGGAGGAGGGATCGAAAGAGAATAACCGATGATGTAATTTTGTTTGTTCTGAAAAAAACTGCCACCCACTCATTCTCCCCCCCCACCCCTCTCTCTCAGGAGTGATGCAGCAGTTTGCGATCTCCGAGGCCACGCTGCTGGCCTGGTCCTCCATCGACGGCGAGAGCCTGAGTGCCGGCTCCAACCAGGGCAGCGTGGCACACCTGAGCGAGGTCAACCAGGAGAGCGTCACCAGTCGCGGTCAGTGCCCGGCCGCCACGGGGCCACAACACTTCCATTCCACACTGCCCAGGCTGGCTTCCTGTCCCGTTGTAATTACCAAGGTCACGCCTGACGGGGGCGTCCTTCTGTGACACGCAAGCAGATCTCCCCTGCTGATGAGGATGTAGTTTTGCACAAGCGCAACTGTGAGGTCATCCACTAGCGCCAGGGGGTCAGCTTGGGAAGCCCTGCGTGTGGCGAAGCAGAAACACCTATCAGAGCATGGTTAGGAGGATTCACACAGGCTGCGTTTTTGTGCCCTAACCAGGTCAACAAGTAATCTGGTTGTGTGTCTTTGCAATGCAGTCACTGTGCCAGGCGGGGCACTGAACCAGCTCCTAGAAGGTCGTTCCACCATTTAGGGGCCAGGGATGAGAAGGAGTGGCTCTGGAGGAGGGAGAGTGGAGAGGAGGCAGAGTTAGTCTTCTGGCACTGGAGGAGCGCAGTGGTCTGGAGGGGATGTATGGAGAGACGAGTGTCTGAAGGTAGCTTGGTGCAGTGTGGTCGAGACAGCGGTAGGTGAGGGTCAGTGTCTTGAACTGAATGCGTGCCGCTATCGGGAGCCAGTGGAGGGAGCGGAGCAGTGGAGTAGCGTGTGTGAATCGGGGCAGAGAGAATACCAGACGAGCCGCAGAGTTCTGGATGAGCTGGAGCGGTAGTAGTTGCAGGCAGACCGGCCAGGAGGGAGTTGCAGTAGTCCATGGGGGAGAGGATCAGGGACTGGACGAGCAGCTATTGATATAAATTGACACAAAGGTTGCTGCCCCCTAGAGGATCGCGACGCAAGGGACACCCAGCAGGCCGAGAGAGAGAGGAGCCATGCGGCTGGCAGGTGAAGCAGTATGGATATTGGATTTAATATGGGTTTAATAAGAATAATATCAATAAATGGGACCAGAAGTCAGCCTGGGATGTTTGGATGGGAACTGTTGTATCCGACACTGCGGGCCCATGGGGGTGATGCTCTCGGTGGTAGTCTTTTAAAGTTGTAGATTGTGTATGGGTTTGTGCAGCGGGAATACAAATAAGTTGTGGTTGTCAATGAGGGTCAATGGTGGCGGTGATCTTGGTTGTAGTTCTCGTGAGTGTTGATTCGCACATGGGTTTTCGGCAATGGGACTACAGATATGTCAGGATTGCGAATGGCCCCACCCCTGGCCACCTATGTGAGTGTCAATGTCACCCGTTGTCCTCTCCTCCCCCCACCCACAGACCAGATCCTGCACCACTCCTCGGCTGACGTGTGGCCGCACACCTACGTCTCGCAGGGCCTCTACTGCCTCAGCTCCTCCGACGCCTGGGAGCCCATGAGCAACGAGCAGTCTGGCGTGGCCTCCCCCGCCGCAGGCTCCTACGTGGTGGGGGGCGGCGCCGGGCCGGGCAGCGCGGGGGGGGGGGGGGCCTACGACGAGAACTCCGCCTACTTCCTGCAGCACCAGCAGCCGGGTCCACAGCTTGTGCAGCAGCAGCAACACCTGCAGCAGCTTCAGCACATCCAGCATCTGCAGCAGCAGCAGATCCTGCAGTACCAGCAGCAGCAGGTCAGGGAGGGGGAGGGGCCAGAGTGAGGGGCGGGGGCAGAGGGCATTCTGGGTTTTAGTTGTTTAGTATGTGGGAGGGAGTGTTTGGGATAAGACTGCTAGTACTACTAACTACAGCTACTGATAATGACAATACTACTGTGTGTGTGTATGCGCAGTTGGACAGGCTGAGTCAGACACAGTCCCTCCAGGCCACACCCAACAGCACCATCCACAGCCAGCAGGCCCCGCACGCACACACGCCATTGGTGGACCTGTGGGGAGTGGCACCAGCGGAGGCCTATCAGGCAGAGGTGGGCGGCTACGTGGGCATGTCTGTCGGGGAAGGGGGCGTGGCCATCGGGGAGGAGCCGTCGGTGGAGAACGAGCCTCTGTTGGAGAAGGACACGTCACAGGTAAGACACTCTGGGGAGACAGGAGCGGAGGGCGGCGAGAGAGAAAGTCAGGCAGTGTGTCAGTCAGGCAGTGTGTCGGTCAGTCAGCGTGTCGCTCACTGGTGCTGATGTCTCTACAGGAAGAGGAAGAGGACACATTGTGTCGGGAGACAGAAACAGTGACTCCGTCTCGGGAGGAAGCTGTCGCTGTCGCTGGGGGTAACAGCCCCGGAACAGCGCCCGGGGAGTCAGTCACTGACAGGAAGTCCTCTGATGTCACTTCCTGTGCCATCCAGTCCCTGCAGGAGGAGGAAGAGACAGGGGAGGGCTCTGCTGTTGTCACGGCGACCAACTAATGGACAGGTGAGAGAGACAGAAAGGGGAAGAGAGAAGAGGAGAGAGGTGGAAATGGAGGAAGTGAGAGAAAGAGACAGATAGAGAGGGAGAGGAAGTTGACATAAACGTTTAGTAAATAGTTATAAATGTAAGAACATATGTTTCATTCTTTCAAATGTCTCTTTCATTTTTCTATTCATTAATGTATAATAATAATAGTCGTGTATTTTTACTTTTATTTCTCCTTCTCTCCTATTCCTCACATATCATTATTAGTCTCTCCCCTGCTTATTATTCCTACTGTCTTATGGTTTCCCTAATATATATATATATATATATATACTCACTTTTTTGCTTTGACAACACTATTTACGATGGTCATTTCAATCAAGCACAGATGAATATAATTGAAAGAGAGAGCGGTGGAGAGAGAAAGAGAGGAGAGGAGAAATAGATATTGATCATGAGGGAGAGAGAGATGGGGTCTGACTGACAGACTGACAAACTGATAGATTAGAAAGTGAGGATTATTGACTATTAATCAGTTTGCTAATTGAATTCGATATTGCTTCCAATTTGTTTCTTTGATTGATTGCTCAGGCCCTTCAGCAATTGTCCTGTGATCGACTATTGGTGATTGGGGATCTTTCTCTCTGTTTCCCCAGGGAAGGAGGGATTCCACACCTCTGTCAGAGCGATGGACAGAATCTCAAGGACGAGAGAGAGAGAGAGAAGGAGCAGAAAATACAGAAACACACTGAGAGACTGAGAGACACACTGATAGTATTGTACTGAATTGACTATAGCAACACTGACACACACTGACACACATTGAAGATTTTACAATTGATGCACTGGCTGATGGGGGAGCATTGAATGACAGCAAAAGATGGACAGAGAGAGAGAGCGAGAGAGAGAGAGAGACAGAAACAGAAAGAGAACGGCAACAGGAGAGAAGCCACACAATCCGGAATGACATTGAGAGAGAGATGGAAGGAGAGAAAGAGAAAAAAACTGAAATCTATCTGAAGAATAATTTAATAAGAACACATTGCACATAAAATACAGTTTTACTATTATTTGATGTTGTATCAGGCTCTCAGCGTCCTTAGCTGATCAATGATTTATTGATTGATTGATTTCGATCGGCTGAAGGATCAATAGATGCCTTTACACAACACACCTCTGTACATATCTGTATATATATAGACACACATGCCAATACTAATATAAATAATAATTATTATTGATACACAGACTGTCTCCCTCTGTGTAGACTCCCTGGGACTTTTGAAATACACAGCTATCTGTGAATTACAATCTCTCTCCTTCTCCCTCTCTCTTGTCTTCTCTCCATTTCCTCTTGCTCTCTCCCTCTCCCCCTCTCTTCCCCTCTCCTTTTCTCTCCATCTTATTCTGTATCTCTGCTGTCATCTCTCTCTTCTTCTCTCCCTTGTCTCTTTGTATCCCCCTACCTGTGTGCTGCAGTATTGTACAGTATAGTATAGTATAGTATAGCATCTGTAGTGTAGTGTAGTTTAGTGTTGTGTCTTATAAGGTAGTGTAGTGCACGCAAACAGATATACACACACACACAGACACGCACATACACACACACTATATTACAACTTTCTCTCTCTGTGTTTCTCTAAGATCGAACGAGCGGGACAACTCCCTGCATATTTAAAGGACTACGTTTCCCATGACACCTTGCGGCTGTGCCCCTGGTGTCAATGCTACAGCCCTCGGCCACAGGGCACCATGGGGGTTGTAGTTTTAATTCTGTTCAAGCCTGCATGCACTACACTACACTGAACTGAACTGCTCTGCACTGCACTGCACTACATTTCCCAAGAGGACTTGCAGCTGGGCCCCCAGTGTCTGTGGAGCAGCTCTCTGCCCCAGTGCAGCATGGGAATTGTAGGCTTCCCTGCACTGTATGCTACTTAACTGCACTGGTGATACTGTATGAGAAATAAACTACATTTCCTAGGAGGACTTGCAGCAGTGCCCCAGTGTCAGTGGAGCAGCTCTTTGCCCAGGTGCAGCATGGGGACTGTGGTCCTCTCCTGGCTCGTACTGCACTGTACTACACTGAACTGAACTGCTCACCACTGTGCTCAGAGTCATCTACATTTCCCAGGAGTACTTGCGGCTGAGTCCCCAGTTTCTGTGGAGCAGCTCTCTGCCCCAGTGCAGCGTGGGTAATGTGGTTTTCTACTGAACTGGACTGAACTGTACTGACAACACTGTACGATGAAAAATAAATTAGAATTCCCAGAAGGACATGTGGCTGGGCCCCCAGTGTCTGTGGAGCATTTCTCTGACCCAGTGCAGCATGGGAATTGTAGTTTCACTGGCATCGTACTGTACCATACTGGAGACACTGTATGGGACAATATACTACATTTCCCGGGAGGATTTGTGGCTGTGCCCAACTTCAGTATCAGAGAGCTGTTCTCTGCCCCAGTGCAGCGTGGGTAATGTAGTCTTCTCCTGTAGTGTACTGTACACTGAACTGCACTGAACTACTGCCATGTGACCCTGAGATACAGTGCAGGATTGGAAGCAGCAACAGAGAACATTACAAAATACATATATATATATATATAAAACATCACAAAAATGATGCATTGTGGGAAATGGAGTTTGCCTTCTTCCTCCTCCAACTGCCTTGACTCTGGAGGAACCAGCTGGCTATTGTCACGGTCACCAGAAGACTATATTTCCCAGCAGCCCTTGGGAGCAGGAGGCTACTTCTTCCCCATGGAGATGCATTGTGGGAAATGTAGTTGTTCCTTTTTTTTTTTTTTTTTTCTCTCCCATTGGTTGGACTTGCTAGACTGGGCCTATTGCACTGCACTGAAGCCACTGAGTGGGTCTTGTGAGGGACACTGGCCTGTACACGGTCACTTCCTGTGCAGTATAGGGTCAGTTTCTCTCTCTCTGTCCATCTCCCCTCTCTGTCTCTCCTTTCCTCTCCCCTCCCTCTGTTTCTCCTCTCCCCTCTCTCTGTCTCCTCTCTCTCTGTCTGTCCTCTCCCCTCTCTCTGTCTACTCTCTGTCTCTCCTCTCCCTGTTTTTCCTCTCACCTGTCTCTGTCTCTCCTCTCCCCTCTATACTCCCTCTCTTTCTTCCCTCCCTTCCCTCTCTCCCTGTCTCCTCTCTCTTGTCACATGGGCTGTGCTGTGTACAGAGGGAGGGAACAGTGCTGCAAACTACTGTATCATTATTATTGTTTATTAATAGCTATTTATTGACTTATTCATGTATTTATTTATTTATTTATTTATTTGGGAAAGGATCACCACTTATAGACCACACTGTACTACACTGTACTATGTGATTCTGTATTATACTGTACTATGCAGAACTGTACTATACTGTACTGTACTATATGATACTGTACTGCTCTGTACAATACTGTATGGCACAGCACTGTATAATTATATTCTATACTATAGTTGGCACTCAAAGTGTATATATATACAGTACAGTGTATATATACAGTTCAGCATAGTACAGGATATATAATACAGTACAGTGTATACATACAGTACAGTGTAGTTCAGGTGTATATACAGTACAGTACAGGTGTATATATACAGTACAGTACAGTATTAATATACAGTGGCTTCATTGTACATTTAACATGGATTTTCAGACTGAAGAAATTTATGAATTGGGAGAAAGTTTCAACATTTTAAACTGCATGGCAAATACAAATAATAAAGAAAATAATAATAATAACAATAATAATTATAATAATTATGAATAATAATATGAATAATAATAATTATGGGAATTCTACCATGACTTTATTCTGAGGGGCGTTGGTGACTTTTGGTGACTGCCTGAACAAAATCAAGATATGAATAACAGACTTGAAATATTAAATTTACTTTTGATTTAATTTCTTAATCGATGATTGTCTCTGAGTGTGTGTGTGTGACAGTGTACGTGTGAGTGTGTGTGTGTGTGAGTGTGTGTGTGTGAGAGTGAGTGTGTGTGTGTGTGAGTGTGTGTGTGTGAGAGTGAGTGTGTGTGTGTGTGTGTGTGACAGTGTACATGTGAGTGTGTGTATGTGAGAGTGAGTGAGTGTGTGTGTGAGTGTATGGCTTCAAATTAAGAAGGGAATAGCCCAGCGCGAGAACCATATATACCTGTGTGCAGCGTATACCCCCCCCCTCTGAATCCCCCTATTACAATGAGGAATTGTTTAACACCCTCCACACAGAGATCGGCCATTTCCAGGCCCAGGGGAATGTGCTGCTCTGTGGGGACTTCAATGCACACAGGGAAACAGCCATGTGTTCGGCCAGGCCCCTCTGTACCTCACCCCCACCACAACCCAGAGGAACAACCCCGACGGGGCAATGAACAAGAACGGGAGAGAGTTAGTGCATCTCGGCCAAGCCATGGGCCTGTACATCCTTAATGGCAGGATCATAGGGGACTCTTTAGGAAGGTTCACGTATTGCTCAGCTCTTGGGACTAGTGTAGTCGACTACGCCCTCACTGACATGGACCCCTCCTTCATTAGTGCATTCACTGTCAGGCAGCAAACCCCCCTGTCAGACCACAACCAAATCACGGTGTTCCTGAAAAGAAGAAGTCAGGCCAGCAACAAACAGACACAGCCCAGTAAGCTGTACAACCTTAATCAAACATACAGATGGGCTCCAAACAGCACAGAGGAATTTAACAAAGCAATGAGTTCCACAGAAATAACAGACATCATCAACACTTTCCTCAGCTCACAGTACCAGCCTGACGTGACAGGACTAAATCTGGCCATAAATGATATCAATCAAATATTTCAAATTGCAGCCACAATGGCAAATCTTAAAAAGACTAAGAAAAAGATCAACCAGAATCAAAAACACATACAGACATGTTTTGATGATGAGTGTAAAACAATACGAAGAAATTTAAGGCACCTATCCAATCAAAAACATCATCAACCACAAGACACAGAACTACGCCAGCAGTACTGTGAGACCCTAAAACACTACAAACACACCCTTAAAAATAAAAAACAGAAACACACAAACAAAACACTCACAGACATAGAGAAATCTGTTGACCAAAACCAGTTCTGGGAAATGTGGAACAATTTAAATTCAACAAAACAACACGAATTGGCAATACAAAACGGAACCATTTGGAAAAAAATACTTTGAAAAGCTTTATAAAGATATCCAACAAAATGATCTGACACACAAACAAATTGAAACCAGGGAAAAACTGAAATTACTCGAACAATCAATTAAAAATAATCAAAACCCAATTGACGCTCCAATCACCCTAAAAAGCTCCAGGCACTTCCACCCAGAAAAGCCTGCGGCCCGGACAGCATCAGCACTGAGATGCTCAAACACAGCAGCACACAACTGCAGGAGGCTGTGCTTAAATTGTTCAACATGGTCCTCAGTACTGGTTACTTCCCTGACATCTGGAACCAGGGGCTGATCATCCAATCTATAAGAGTGGGGACAAATTCAAACCTAACATCTACCGGGGCATCTGTGTGAGCAGTAACCTGGGGAAGGTGTTCTGCAGTATCATCATCGCCCGGATACTGGCCTTCCTTACCGAGCACAGTGTCCTGAGTAAGAGTCAGATTGGCTTCCTCCCAAATCACCGCACTACAGATCATATTTATGTGTACTATCATACACACACATTCTCTCTCTCTCTCTCTCTCTCTCTCTCTCACACACACACACTCACACACACTCCCATTCTTTGAGTGTCTGTGAGAGAGTGAGTGTTTGTGTGTCTGTATGAGTGTGTGCGTCTGTGTCTGTATGTGTGAGTGAGTGTGTCTTTGTGTGCTTCATTCCTCAACCTTAAATAACAACTATAGAGCACCCGTGGGATCTCCTCAACCCCCTTCCCTGGTTCTCACACATATATATTCACATATTTCTCTCTGTCTCCCTGTCTCTCTCGCTCTCCATCTCTGTCTCTCTGTTTGTCTGTCTCTCTCACAGACGCACACAGACCTACAGAGACACAGTGCAGTGTCAGTGACCACAAAGTGGCAACAAACTAAATCTCTTTGCAAATGGGAGTACCTTGGTCAGCCGAGCCAAATTGATCAGAAAGAATGAACACAGACTCAGGTTCACAGAAAATCAAAATTACAGATTTTATTAAAGCGACAACTAAACCAGCAATACAAGAGGAGGTACAGTAATAAGTCAGAGACATTATGGGTATATAAGCCTGTACTCTGGGCTTTAGAGACTACAATAAGTCATTAAAACAAAAGTAAATATGCATGTTAATATTGTTAGTCTGATGCAAATATCTAATTGCGTTCATATTTTGTGTACAGAAAATCATTACATCAGTCTCCAGAAAGAGAGTTACAGTTCCACCTGGGTTGGGATGTCCCTGGCCATCCCACTAATTCATGAATTAGGTTGTTATGACTTTAGACATAGACAGGGTCTGCAGACGCGTATCAAACCCCTGTGATGTTTAGATTCAAGACAGCGAACAGCGGAAGAGTGAATATCTTTAAGAGCCCACTGGTAGTTAATTAATCA
Organism: Amia ocellicauda; assembly: GCF_036373705.1. Taxonomy (NCBI): domain Eukaryota; kingdom Metazoa; phylum Chordata; class Actinopteri; order Amiiformes; family Amiidae; genus Amia; species Amia ocellicauda. The sequence goes on from NC_089850.1 coordinate 61,899,078, forward strand.
TCACCAGGAGCATGAATGGTAATTCTCATGCAACTCCAACATGAAAGGAAGGAGAATAATATCTTCACAGACTATCCCTCTTAAACCTGTATGTCCTCTTATTTCACGCTTGTTTCTCGAGTTCATATAATGACGAATATTGAATGTGCGACACTTACGGATTGCCCAGAAAAGGTGCTACGTGTTGCCGTGTGGGGAATGAGTTGCTGTTAAAGCTCTGTGCTCTAGAGGACTTTGTGAGGAGTGCGGGAACACCTCGCTCTGCACAAGGCAGAGGGTCCAGAACAATCTGCGCTCAACGGGGGCAGAGCAACCCTGCATGAATGGGGGCAGGTTTCAGAAACATGACAATGAGCATGAAAATGAGTGAGTACTGATGCAAATGTGCTGTTCGTCAGAAAATCAGTCTGATAAAATAAACAATTTGGGATATTTTCATTTAAATATAACGTTGAAATTAATTAATTATTTTCATAACAGTACAGTGCATCCCTCTCCCTTCCTCTCTAGCTCACAATCAGACACTAGTCTCCCCTTCCAGCCCCTTCTCATCTGTGACCTTTGACCCGAGGGTGCTCCGACGAATCAGCTGCCAGCCCATCAGGGACTTACTGGTGATGTCCGGTTCCTGGCCACGCCCCCTGCATATGGGTTGAAAGAGAGGCACTCCGGAGGGGGTGTGGCCAACGCCAGGGCCAAACCCATAGGCCCCGGAGGGGGTGGGGTCTGGCTTCTCTGTGACCTCATCCTCCTCCTCATTCTGTGCATCCTGGTCATTCCTCTCATCAACCCTGAATAATAATGATAATAATAATAACAACAATACTGAATGTCTGATGGAGCTGTATTGTGCATCACTGCATTGTGCAGTTGTGTTTAATTGTGTTGCTGTTGTCATAGTATGCATCTGTGTAAGCATGAAACAACCGCAATGCATAACTGCCACTACACACCTGTCACTCACACTGTCACTCTCTCAGTGTCTCTCTCTCTCACAGTCACCGCAGGGCCCAGCTTACCTCAGGTACCAGTTGTCTCCGAGACCGTAGACCCGCCCATTGATCCCCATCCGGGGCCACAGCCAGCGGGGCAGCCGGCGCTCCAGCATGAGAGTGGCGGCGACGACCTGAGAGAGAGAGACAGTGTGCCAGTGTGTCTCATTCTGTCAGTGTGTGTCAGTGTGTCAGTGCGTCTCATTATGTCAGTGTGTGTCAGTGTGTGTCAGTGCGTCGCTCTGACCTGGGCCCTCCACACCTCCTCCCTCTCCTCGGCCACTCTGAGGTGTGTGTCGTTCATCATGGCGATCACCATGTTAAACAGCAGTATGAAGACAAGCATGCCGAAGACGACATACAGCACGAACACCACGACGGGGGTGGGCTCATTGGGGATCACAATCAAGTTGACCATGGCCACGGCCACCTGGAACTCGTAGAACAGGGTTAAGCCGAAGGAGGAGAACGAGGGGTACATGGTGGGGTCCTGAGTCATGAACACCACCCACAGGCCTGGAGGGAGAGAGAGAGAGAGAGAGAGAGAGAGAGAGAGAGGCAGAATTAGGCCGTTTTCCAACTCTCATTAATATAAAGAAAAGAGCACTGAAATTCTGGATGCACCTGAAGAAAAGTGAGTCAGACTCACTCCAGTACAAGGCCATCCAAACCCAAGAGCTCAGCCCTGAAAAGAGTCCCCTGAGTCAGCTGGCCCTGAAGCTCATGGCTCTGACCCCCACTAATACTGCGAACAGGGACCAGCTTCAGGTCAGCACTGCTTACCTGCCCCCAATCAGAGTCAAACAAATCATAAAGATAACCAAAACCTCCTCTCAGGAACATTGGAACAATGAAACCAAATCCCAAAGTAAACTGGATTGCTATCAGGCCCTAAATAGAGAATACACCCTGGCAGAGTATCTCTTCACTGTCAGAGATACGAAGCAGAGACGGATCCTGACCAAGTACAGGCTCAGTGACCACAGCCTGGCCATAGAGACAGGCCGACACAGGCAGAGCTGGCTGCCCAGAGAGGAGCGGTGCTGTGGTCACTGTGAGACAGGAGAGGTGGACACAGAGAGGAGCAGCGCTGTGGTCACTGTGAGACAGGAGAGGTGGACACAGAGAGGACAGTGTGGTCACAGAGAGACAGGAGAGGTGGACACAGAGAGGAGCAGCGCTGTGGTCACTGTGAGACAGGAGAGGTGGACACAGAGAGGACAGTGTGGTCACAGAGAGACAGGAGAGGTGGACACAGAGAGGAGCGGCGCTGTGGTCACTGTGAGACAGGAGAGGTGGACACAGAGAGGACAGTGTGGTCACAGAGAGACAGGAGAGGTGGACACAGAGAGGAGCGGCGCTGTGGTCACTGCGAGACAGGAGAGGTCGAGACAGAAATGCACTTCCTCCTCCACTGCAATAAATATGCCAAAGGGACACATTCTTTAATAAATTAATAAATATTATAAAATCATTTTCTGAATTGATAAATGAAAAACAAATAGCTATCCTCCTGGGGGAGGGACACACAGCCCCTGCCACAGCCTGAGGGGCTCACTGTGAAAACATACATGAGCACCAGCTGTAAACTTGTAAACTATAAATAAAGTAAATGTACATGTCTATTAAGATTTTATTTATAAATTATATTGTACTATTATATTGTTTCATTTTTTTTCTCTCCTTTTTCTTACCTTTTATTATTTTTCAATATATGTATATAATATCAACTGCTTTGGCAACACTACGAAACTGTTTGTCATGCCAATAAAGCACCCTTGAATTGAATTGAATTGAAAAATTGAGAGAGAGAGAGAGAGAGAGAGAGAGAGAGAGAGGGAGGGAGGGAGAGAGAGGGAGGGAGGGAGATAAATTACTTTTTCTAGAAGTCCGGTTATTACAGAGGCTCACCAGTGGAGTATCTGGTGAATGAAACAATGCACCCTTCTTAATGGTTGTGGGAAAGCAAAGCATCATGGGAGTTGTGGTCAGATAGCATCCTAAATAGTGACACAAACAACTACAATTGCAGTGGTGTACTTGACAAGTGTTGTGGCTGAAAGCACAGTATCTTAGGAGCTGTAGTTATTTCTTTCAAAGTGGGAAGCAAAACAGAGGGAGAGGGAGGGAGGGAGAGAGAGAGAGACTCTATATATGTGCAAATAATAATGATAGGTTGCAAATGCAACCCTGGTTATCTGAAAAAGGAAGCACTGGCTGTGTGCCATAGAGCAAGAGTCCGCTGCTGCTGTCCTCAGCGGTGAGCACTGGAGCAGGCTCTCATGTTCCTCTGTGTACATAGTTCATTTGTCAGCACAGTAGAGCTAATGTTGCCCTGCGCTAGCTGGTCTAACCAGCAGGTGTCAACTGCTCCTGTGTTCCTGCACTCCGTGTGTATATAGTTCGTTTGTACGACATTTTAAGTTGTCAGCACAGTGAAGCTCTGCTCTCTGTAATGTTCAGTTGAGTATGATGCTCCTGCTCCCACGCGATACATAGACATAGACTCTGTATATAAATACTCTCTATAGCCGGCTGTGTATTATGTTGTGTTTTTAAAGTGGGTCTGTGGCCCCGCTCCTCTTGGATCAGGGATCCACTGCCATGATAATGCGCGGAAGGCGCACAAGTGCTTGATTGCCCGCACCAAATATTGTACACGTTGATTATGGCCTCGCTCCTAGCTGCACTAGTAGAGCAGCCAGCCTTGCTATCGTAAGCGGAGGGCATAAAAGTGAACCTCTTTAGCCCCGCATTGTATGTGCTGATTCTAGACAGTTCCCAGTAGAGCATGACTGCGGTCCTTGCTCCTGGGCGGCCCAGGTGTGGCCCTACGGGGCCCCTGAGATTACTGTCTGGAGTTACGCCTAGCGGTACGCCTCGGGGCAGGCTCCCTCATCAGCTCGCTGCCTCCTCCCTTGCGACAGTTTTGTTATACAGTAACCCCTCACCCTTGGGCAGTGCTTCCGACTTGAAAGATAACAATAGTAATACAAACCTGTAGTTGATTGTTAATGACACAATGTCAGGAGACGTGACTCACCAGAGCTGAACCCCACTATCACCACGAATAACAGCCAGGTGAACTTGTGCAAATCACCACACATGATCTGGGGAAATAATTACATACATCTGAATTAATCGTTAAATAGGCTCACACCGAATTCATCTCAGACCAGTACAGTCCAGTACAGACTAGTCATAGACAAGTACATAAGAACATAAGAACATCAGACAGTTTACAAACAAGAGGAGGCCATTCGCCCCATCGTGCTCGTTTGGTGTCCATTAATAACTAAGTGATCAAGGATCCTATCCAGTCTGTTTTCGAATGTTCCCAAATTGTCTCTTCAGCCACATCGCTGGGGAGTTTGTTCAGATTGTGACGCCTCTCTGAGTGAAGAAGCGTCTCCTGTTTTCTGTCTTGAATGCCTTGAAGCCCAATTTCCATTTGTGTCCCCGGGTGCGTGTGTCCCTGCTGATCTGGAAAAGCTCCTCTGGTTTGATGTGGTCGATGCCTTTCATGGTTTTGAAGACTTGGATCAAGTCCCCACGTAGTCTCCTCTGTTCCAGGGTGAAAAGGTTCAGTTCCTCAGTCTCTCAGTAGGACATTCCCTTCAGACCTGGAATAAGTCTGGTTGCTCTCCTCTGAACTGCCTCTAGAGCAGCGATATCTTTCTTGAAGTGTGGAGCCCAGAACTGCACACAGTATCCAGATGAGCTCTAACTAGTGCATTGTACAGTCTGAACATCACTGCCCTTGATCTCATTTCTACACTTTTGACAATATACCCTAGCATTGTGTTTGTCTTTTTTATTGCTTCTCCACATTGTTTGGATGGAGAAAGTGAGGAGTCCACATAGACTCCTAGGTCTTTCTCATGCGTTACTTTATCTAGTTCTATTCCTCCCATAGTGTAATTATAGTGGACATTTTTGTTACCTGCATGTATTACCTTGCACTTGTCTACATTGAATTTCATCTGCCAGGTGTCGCCCACAACTGAATAGTTTTTTCAGTCCCTCTGAATAGCCTGTGCTGCCGAGATTGTATCTGCTGAGCCGCCTATTTTAGTATCATCTGCAAATTTGACAAGTTTGCTAACTATCCCAGAGTCCAGATCATTAATATAGATTAGAAAAAGCACAGGCCCTAGTACTGATCCTTGTGGAACTCCATTAACAACCTCACTCCAGTTAGAAGAGACTCCTCTAATCGACACCCTCCGTTTCCTAGACATCAACCAGTTCATAATCCATCTACTTACATTACCCTGAATGCCTACAGCTTCCAATTTGAGGATCAGTCTTTGGTGAGGAACCTTATCAAAAGCTTTCTGAAAATCTAAGTATATCATATCATATGCTTTCACATGATCTACAGCTGCAGTTGCATGTTCAAAAAATTATAATAAATTAGTAAGACATGATCTGCCTCGTCTAAACCCATGTTGACTATCTCCAAGAATATGGTTTTCATTAAGATGCTCCTCTATTTTCTGTCTAATCATTTTTCCAACATTTTACAGGTGATGCAGGTGAGACTGATTGGTCTGTAATTTCCTGGCTCAGTTTTGTCCCCTGTCTTGTGGATTGCTATGACATTTGCTGTCTTCCAGTCAGTCGGCACATCCCCTGTTCTAAGTGTCATTTGGAATAATCGAGTTAGAGGCCTATAAATAATTTCCCTAATTTCTTTAAGTACTGTTGGAAATATCCCATCTGGCCCAGGTGATTTGTTTGTTTTTAATTGTGCTAGTCCCTTTAGTACCTCCTCCTCATTTATCCTGATCTCTCTTAGGGTTTGACTGGACTGGTTGTCAACCTGTGGCATGTCATCTGTCTTTTCTTTTGTGAAAACCTCTGTGAAATACTCATTTAGAACATTTGCCACATCTTGTTCATTTTTTAAGATACTTCCATTGTTGCCCTTTATCTGTTTCACTTCCTCCTTTATTGTCCTCTTGCTGTTGTAATATTGAAAAAGCTCTTTGCATTGGTTTTAGCTCCAAGAGCTATGTTTCTTTCTATTTCCCTCTTTGCTTTCCTGATCCCTTTCTTAACATCTCTTTGCAGCTCAACATATTCTTTGTATTTGTTTAGTCTCCATCCCTTTTGTATGCGCTATACACCATTTTCTTTCTCTTGATATTTTTTTGCAAACTTCTATTAAACCATTTTGGCCAATGTTTCTTGGTCCTCAATTTGCTAACAAAGCACATAACAAATAAACATAACATTCCCCCCCCCCCCCTTTCCCCACCCCAAGTTCAGGTGTGGAAGGAGGTCACAAAGTCCTGCAGGTGACCTGGGCGCTGTCGATCTCGTACAGGCTGGGCCGTAGGCACAGCAGGCACCGGACCGCCAGTATCATTGACGGCATCAGAACCAGTGGGCCAGAAAGCAGTTCCATGGTGGCAAAAAAGGTACTGGCTGAGGTGCTGGAGGTGGCACTTTACGCAGTCGGCTAGCATGCCACCGGGACCCATCCTGAAGCTGAAAAGTGTCTGGTCCCAGCTGGCTGCTTACACGCATCGGTGAAGACCAGAAGGACTGGAACTTGTTACTATGATGGGGTCGCTTAGCCCTGACCCAGTCCGAGACATGAATAGCTGATGGCTTAACTCTGTGGGCCTTGTTGTACCTTTGCTTCATGCGATGCTGGCACTGGCAAACCCTGGTGTGAGTAGCAGGCGCAGGAGGGTGCGGCTTTGCTGGACGCAGCCTATCCAGTGGCAGTGGCAACTCTTGCCCCAACATTAGCAGCGCTGGTGAGACCCCAGTGGTGGAGTGCTGGGTCGCTCTGTAGTGCAGGAGGGTCTGAAGTAGGGCTGTCTGGAATGCGTAGCCTTGGGCCAGATGTGCTCGGATGCCTTTCTTTAGGGTTTGATGTGCTTGATCCCCTTGTCGCTGAGGAAAGCGTTGAACTCCGCAGACACGAACTGTGACCCATTGTCAGTAGTAATGGCCTGGGGCAGCCCCCAGCGGGAGATGACGATGTCTAAAATGTTGATTATGATCTGAGAGGTGACCAAGCCAGTCGGAAAGACCTCAGGCCATTTAGAATGGAGATCATAAATGACCACAAGCTAGCGCTGGTGATGGGGAACACCATGTATTTTCCCACAGATGTCCATCTGTAGGTGCTCCCAGGGTTTAGATGGCCAAGTCAGAGGCTGCAGGGGAGGCAGGACTGGCTGGCCGGTTTTCCCGCTGAGTAGGCAGGCTGTACAGTCCCTGACAAGTGCCTCAACATTATGGTCGATACCAGGCCACCACACAAGGTCCCGACACTGCTGCTTCAGCCTAACGATGCCCAGGTGGCCTTCGTGAGCCATAGCCAGCACTCTTGCACGTAGAGTGCTTGGCACAACTGTGGAGTGACCACGGGCCACGCAGGTGTCGTTCCAGCATAACAGCTCCTCCTTGACCCTGGCGAATGGTGCTAGCTCGTCAGGCACCCAGGCTGGCCAGCCACCCGTGATAAAGGAGTGCAGGGTGCAAAAGAGGGGATCCTCCGCTGATGCCTGCTGAAGTTCTAGGAGGGAAACAGCTGGATGAGGTCGTCTTCTGTGTCCACCGGCTGACAGGTAGGTCCAGGAGTAACAATGGCTCTGGAGAGTAGATCTGCCACCACATTGTCTCGGCCAGGGGTGAACTGGAGTTTAAAATTGTACTGCTGCAGACGATCCGCCCACCTGTACAGCCGAAGCGGCCTGTGTCCCGTGCCTGAGGTGGACATCAAGGCTGTTAGAGCCTGGCGATCAGTGCGGAGTGTGAACGGCCGGCCGTACAAGTACATGTGCCAGCGTTCACATGCCCAGACGCACGGTAATGCCTCGCGCTCCCCCACTGAGTACTTCTGCTCTGACAGGCTTAAGGCACAAGAAGCGAAAGCAATACGTCCCCTTCCCTCTCCTTCCCGTCCTGGAATAGTGAAAGAACGGCACCCAAAGCAGTAGCAGAGGTTTCACAGGTGACCAAGGTTGGGCAGGCAAGATCGAAGTGCGCCAGGACGGGTGCAGTAGTGAGCTGGTGCTTGAGAAGTTGCACTGCATCCTGGCAGTCTGCAGTCCAGGCCCAAGGAGCGTCTTTTTTAAGCAGCTGACACAGAGGTGATGTTGTGGCAGAGTTCTGTGGCAGGAAGCGGAGGTAATACGCCGTCATGCCCAGAAAAGAGGCGAGCTGTGCAGCAGATGTGGGCTCCGCAATGCGGTGGATCGCCTCCACGTTTGACTGCAGTGGCGAGATACCGCGTGCTGACAGACGGAACCCCACAAACTCGATGTCTGGCACAGCAAAGACGCATTTCTCCTTATTGAGCGTGAGGTTGTGCTGGGCCAGCATGCGGAACACCTGGCAGAGGCGTTCGTCGTGGACGGAGGCATTGGGGCCATGCACCACGATGTCGTCCAGATAGATGGAGACCCCTGGGACACCAGTAAAGACAGAGGACATGATCTTCTGGAAGCAGCTGGGCGCCGAGCTCAGGCCAAAAGGCATGCGGGTGTAACGAAATACGCCAGCGTGAGTGACAAAGGCAGTGAGGCATCCCAAACCATGAAACAGTGCCGGCCATTGTTGCCATGAAGAGGTCGAGACCCAGGAGGTTGGCCCCTTTGCATGTGACATGGAGAGGGAAGGCCGACAAAGACCTAGTGCCGTAGCACACAGGCAGCTGCAGAACCCCCAGGACTTCAATACGGGTGTGTCCGTAACCACTCAGAGCAGTAGAGGGCCACTGCAGGGTCATGTCAGGAAATAAACGTGTGTACGTATCAAAATTGAGCAATGACACCTTAGCCCCGGTGTCCAGGAGTAGGGGAAGGCAGACATCCCTGACGTACACAGCACATGTCTTAAAACCAGTAGGGTGCGAGAGGACCTTGTGGATTGTGGCTGGTGTTGTTTGTGGTTGCTGGGTGGAGGTGGCTGCTGAGGTGGAGTGACACCACCTGGCAAAGTGGTGCAATTTGTTGCATGCTCTGCAGGTCTGCCCCCATGCTGGGCAGTCAGGGGCTCTGGACGCATGACGTGTGGACCCAAAGTTTCTGCAGCGCAGCTGAAAATGGGTGGGACGTTGATGTCCTTGCTGAATACGGTGGCCAGGGCCTGTTGCTGTGAGGCAGGCTGGACTTTCTGCACAGCAGAAGTAATTGTAGCAGAAGAGTGAGAATCAGTAATTACAGTAGGGGAGTGAGCTCCAGTGATTTTAGCAGCACATGTAGCAGCAGACTCCACCAGGCATGCTAATTGAATGTTAGATGTTAGATCGTCAGACTCAAACAACAGTCTTTCACGTACTTGCGTGAGGTTTTCTCTATCAGTAAGTCCTGAATCATTTAATCAGTTGGAACCTGTTGGGCATTTCTAGCTCTTGGGATGTCTCTAAGGGTTGTGCGCATCCTTTTCTGCGGTTACGACCCACTGTAACCCAGCAGTTCTGTCCACTTTCCTGCTCAAAGGGCTCAGTCCTAGGTTTTGGCTGCACACCATCTCTCTAATGGGCTGATTGACCAATTCTTCCAGATCACTAATACAGCGCAGATCAACAAGTACAGGCTCTGTACAGTCCAGTACAGAGCAGTCATAGTCCAATTATAGAACAGTAAAGACCAGCCCAGTCCAGTACAGACCAGCATAGTGCTGTCCAGTCCAGTCTGGTCCAGTCCAGAACAGTACAGTGCAGTCCAGTATAGTGCACTACAAACCAGTCTACTACAGTACAGTCCAGTTCAGTACAGTCCAGTCCAGTACAGTATAGGGAAGTCCAGTGCAGTACAGTACAGTCCAGTGCAGTATAGGGACGTCCAGTGCAGTCCAGTCCAGTCCAGTACAATATTTGAATTTGAATTTGACTGGGGGAGAGAGAGAGACTAGGAGAGAGATGGAAAAGAGAGAGTGACAGAGAGACAGAGACAGGGAAAAAGACTGAGAGAGAGACAGAGACTGAAAAAGAGAGAAACAGAAAGAGAATTAGAGAGATGAGAACACACACAGTCCCATGCTGCACTGAGGCAAAGGAGCCATTGACTTCCACAGAGAGGGGGAGCATAGGATGGTGGGAGTTTGCTCACCTTCTGGATTGTGACCACGAAGGGGCCCAACAACTTGAAACCGCGGGCAAAGTACATGACGTTACACCAACCAAGGGTTAACGCAAGTGCCATGACGTCAATCTCCCCGTTTGTACTGGTCAGCCGCAAAACCAGTATGACCAATACCATGCAGGCGTAGCTGATACTGGGAGAGAGAGAGAGAGAGAGAGAGAGAGAGAGAGAGAGAGAGAAAGAGAGAGAGAGAGAGAGAAATAGATCCACAGACCCTTACAAACCCTAATACTGACCCAAGAGACACTTCTGACCAGTGGCAGCCGGTGGGAACCGATGTATATATATATATATATATATATATATATATATATATATATATAACGGATTATCCTAAAATGGAAGAACCACTCAAAGGAAGAGATGGACAGCAGATCCCTTCTATAAACAGTCCACAATCATCGATGTTATAAAAACATACTTAATTTATTAAATATTGGAGAAATATGATGCTTTCGAATATTTAATTTTTTGTCTTTCTTGGAGCATCGTAGAGAAAAAGGATGGGCGAATCTCAAAAATACATCTGATATAAATAAATCATTAGCACCATCCTTATATATCCACTTAACATACAATACAACAGTAGAAACAGAGTGTGAACATTTCTTTATTATAAGTAAGACTAAGCCCAAAACCAGACTTGGGAAGCACGTGTTTGTCAAAACCCCTGAATGGTAACTTTAAATGTGGTCACTGTATACATCATTCAAATACCAAAAATACGAAATATATTTCACATCCTCGTTCTGGTAGAAAAATAAAGATAAATGGTTTTATTTATTGCAATACTGCTGGTGTTATCTATATGCTGACATGTCCTTGTGGGATAGACTAAAAGACTTAACGATGATCTTAATCTCTAATAATACGTTTGAAGTAATTGTCAATTGTCTAACAATTGATTTAAGGAGTAACCAATTACGTCTGTACTACAATAATCTAATTTATTTTAATTGAATAATGTATTGATATTTAATTGTATGTGGAACTTATCTTATTTATAATAATGAAATGTTCACACTTTGTTGCTACTATTGTATTGTATGTTAATTGGATAAGGATGGTGTTAATGATTCATTTATATCAGATGTATTGAAGAGATTTCGCCCATCCTTTTTCGGGCCGCCGCTGCTCCTTACACAGAGAGACACTCAGACCCTCCTGTATAAATTAACCATGAAAACTACATTACCCACAATTCCCCAGAGTGCTGGGCAGCAGTGTGGAATAGTGGTCTGGGCTCTGGGTTCCTGAGCAAAGGGTCCCAGGTGGGGGACACTGCTGTTGTACCCTTGAGCAAGGCTCTGTACCCAGAATGCACCAGTAAAAACCAGTTGCATAAATGGGTAATTTCATGTACAAATAATGTAAGTCACCTGGATATCGGTGTCTGCCTAGGAATGTAATAATAATAAGGAGCATCTTCTCACACAGGGTGCTGATGGGTAATGTAGTGCTCTCAGTGACACTCACAGTAATACATGGAATGGTCCCCCAAGAACAGTCTGACCAAAATGTCTTCTGGGTCCAAAATGCCAAAGACTAGGGATCTGGGGAAACATGATTAATACATTGTTACTATTGTTACTATTGTTATTTTTATAATCTTTCTTATAGAAAATGATGTTGCATTGAATTGTAGTGCATCATTTGACTGATGTTGGGTCTAGTGGTGAACTACATTTCCCATAAAGCACTGCAACACCTTTCCCATTGACATCCATTGTAGTCACAACATCCACAATGATGGCAAGTTGTTTTATTCATGCTGCAAACTCCCTGCTGACGGGGGTTGAAACCCCAGTCTGGTGAATAAATATGGCGGCGCGTTGGAAGGAGACACTGTGTTTTCGACCGCAGTGCGGGCGGCTCTGGCGTGTTGAGACAGGGACGCTCAGTGGGGAGCAGCTCCTACACAATCCCCAGCATCGGCAGCATCTACACAACTGAGCAATGAAGATACAAACACACTGAAGACACACTCTGAGTCTGTGCTGTGTTTCAGCTCTCCTGCAGACCTGCTCTCCTGTCTTCTGCCATTGCTAACTCTATAACTGGTCATCAATGTTGACTTGATTTTAAAATATATTGTGTAATTTTAATTACATGGTTGACTCAATTCTTATGCTTTAACTCATGTTGTGATCAGTGGGACTGATGCTCCTCATGTCTGTTGCGCTGCGGGTCTATCAGACTGGTTTCTATGGGCTCAAATTAGAGCCTTAAGTAACGAATTCAAATGAAAATATATCATAAATGAGAAAAATGTAATTGAAAGCATAACAGTATTTTTGAGTAAAACTGAAAAAAATGATGCTGAGATTAAAAATAAAACAATTGAAAGCAAAATGTATAGAATTGTAAACAACAAGAATTATATCAAAAGCAAAACAAGAAACCTTGAAAGCAAATAATTTTAAACGAGAGCAAAACTAACACCTCAACGTGGCTAGTGGAAACAGGGCACGCTGCTTCAGTTCCTGACCATTGACCTGCCCATCAAAATGCATTCTATGATTCACTGACTCTGGAGTCTGGCTGATTCGTTCATCCTAACAAGGAAACCAGATTGTCTCTCATGTTATGACCGTATTTGCCATGTTGCTTCCAAATTCCCACTTGCTCAGTGCATGATTATAAAGAACTCTGTATATGTATCTGTGTGTATGTGTGAGAAAGAGATTTAATTTATTTTGTGTTTTAAAATTGACAAAATTCAAAATATTATGTATAATTCCTAATGGGTGTCTTGCAAACAATATTATCGAGGGCTGCATTGTGCTTTGGCAACATTTAACTTCTCGGAGCAGCACTGTGTGTAAGGAGGTATGGATCTCTCAATCAAATTGGTCGTACAGTGTTTTGCTACGTGTTGAATAAATAACAGATTAATTCCACAAATGCCACTCGTTCAAGCCTCTATTTTGTTGTTGTAAGAACTTACTCAAATGCATTTAGCTATATATTTTTCAAGATTGAATTTAGATGTGTTGAATAAATAATGTTAATGTTTCCACAACTATATTTAATTTAACACAGTCAACCAAATACAGATTTGTCTCCCTAGCTTTAGTGATGTGCAGTTTCCAGCTCAAATAAATCACTCTAACCAATCCTGATTCGGTCTGCATTGGTTGGTTTCGTGTCTTAGAATCAGTGAATCAAATGAACTAATTTAATCGATTTACCAAACTGAACTGAACTGAAGAAATCAAAATGCCAATCACTATTACTGTGAGTCTCAGACTTGCTTCCACTAATCAGCTGAGGCTCAGAATCTATCCAGTCAGCACTCTCAGGCTGTTCTGTTGACCAATAATGCAGATTTATTAGGCTAGAACATGCCCCTAGTAGAAACGGGCTGTGGTTAAGGGAAAAAAGAACCCTAGGCTGAAGGACTCAGAATAGGCAGCCATGTTATCTGCTGTGTTTATGTTGAGTCTCAGCGGCTCTTTCTCTCGATGAGTCTGGTGACCCATCCAGTGGATTAACTGGGTGCCACCTGATGACTTTATCACAGTCCGGTGATCACATAGGCTCAATGAATGAAACAACGCGCCCTGACTGTCTGTATAGCTGGCTGGCATGGGGAGGTTCTTGAGATCTACAAGGCCCAAGATGCACTGGGAGGGCTGTGCCACTGACACACAGCAAGGGCTCTTGGGAGTTGCTGTTCCTGACCTCCAGCACAAGCATGACCAGAGCTCCTATCACACTGATGATCTCGCCCACCAGACGCAGGAGATCCTGATAGGAGACGTAGCAGTCCTGAGAGAGAGAGAGGGAGACAAAGGATATATAGCACAGAACATTAAATCTGACTCACTGCACTGTATTAACATCCTCCCTCCTTCCCTCTCCTCTCCCCCTCCTCTCTCGTCTCCCTCTTCCACACAAACCCTGACCCCCTCTCCCTCTCTCCCACTGTCCTCCCCCCACCCTCACCTGCAGTGGCTTCTGTATGTAGATGGTGTTGGAGTCTGAGTACTGCAGGGTGTAGTTGCTGGGCACGGGCTGCAGGGGGCGGTAGAAGCAGCACAGTGTGAAGCAGCTCAGATACAGCACGTAGAGCAGCAGGAGACATTGGAAGTACAGCTGGCCATAGAGCCGCCACTTCAGACTGGCCAGCTGGCGCACAGGGGTCACCTCCAGCACCTGCCGAGCCTGGAGAGGCAGAGAGGTACATGTAGACACTGAGTGACTGACTGAGTTGCAGACCCCTGTACAGAAACTCACACTCACACTCACCTTTCTGTTGGAGCTGCTCACTATGAGCCCCAACACTGAGCGCCGGTCGCTCCAGGAGTCGATCTCTGTCAGGTCGTACAGGGTGGAGGTCACAGGACCCAGACTCCACTGCTCTCTGCGCCGCCGGTCCACCATGTGCTTGAACATCTGGCAGAGGGAGAGAGAGGAGAGGAGGGATATGGTGAGGATTGATTGGGACTGCTTTCTGGACTGTTTTACCCATGGTGCTCAGGGCAGGCTGGGCTGGGATGGGAAAGGCAGGGAATCATGGGATATGTCGTAATTTAGGGGGGCACTTAGCATGTGACACTTAGCACTCAGTTAACTAAAAAAACAATCTGTATCTCCCATGAGACTTAGCGCTCCACTCCCTGTACTAATCAATAGCCCCGATGCCCCAGGGCACCATGGGAGCTGTAGTCCAGTCTCCCTTTCTATCTGTCTCTCTCACCGTCACGTTGCCCTTCTTTGCAGCCAGTTTGAGGGGGGTGAGTCCACGGTGATTGGGCAAGAAGTCCAGGGAGACGCCCCCCTGCCCTGTCTCCCCCTTCCCTTCCCCCTGGCCTCCCATCCTCCCCCCATCCTCCTGTCTGTCCGCCAGCTGCATCAGCAGGTTGAAGATCTGACAGCTTACAGTATTACTGGGCTGGAGAATCAGGATGTGCAGGACAGTGTTACCTGAGAGAAAGAGAGAGAGAGAGAGAGAGAGAGAGAGAGAGAGAGAGGTTAATACACAAACACTGACTGACAGAGATAGGGAAAGAGGGAGGGAGAGAGATAGAGAGAGAGAGGGGTTAATACACTAACACGAACTGACCGAGTACAGTGTCCTGCAGGGCCGTGCACAGATATTTTGGGGGGCAGGGGCTCAAGCAAAAAAAAAAAGGTTCACCCTATACCTCCGAGGGGGCACTGATGGGGGCACTTATAGAGTCGCAGGGATAAAGGGCAGGGGCTCAAGCCCCCCCTGGGGTCTATCTGTGCACGTGCCTGGTGTCCTGAGTAAGAGTCAGATTTCTCAAACATCTCCAAAGTGGTGTAGGGCGCCCAGTCAGAGCCACGCTGCGCCCAGTCAGAGCCACACTGCGCTCAATCAGACTCACGCTGCGCCCAGTCAGAGCCACGCTGCGCTCAATCAGACTCACACTGCGCTCAATCAGAGCCACACTGCGCCCAGTCAGAGCCACACTGCACTCAATCAGACTCACGCTGCGCCCAGTCAGAGCCACGCTGCGCCCAGTCAGAGCCACGCTGCGCTCAATCAGAGCCACACTGCGCCCAGTCAGAGCCAAACTGCGCCCAGTCAGAGCCACACTGCGCTCAATCAGACTCACGCTGCGCCCAATCAGAGCCACACTGCGCTCAATCAGACTCACGCTGCGCCGAGTCAGAGCCACACTGCGCCCAGTCAGAGCCACACTGCGCTCAATCAGACTCACGCTGCGCCCAGTCAGAGCCACGCTGCGCCCAGTCAGAGCCACACTGCGCCCAGTCAGAGCCACACTGCGCCCAGTCAGAGCAACACTGCGCTCAATCAGACTCACGCTGCGCCCAGTCAGAGCCACACTGCGCCCAGTCAGAGCCACACTGCGCCCAGTCAGAGCCACACTGCGCCCAGTCAGAGCCACACTGCGCTCAATCAGACTCACGCTGCGCCCAGTCAGAGCAACACTGCGCTCAATCAGACTCACGCTGCGCCCAGTCAGAGCCACACTGCGCCCAGTCAGAGCCCCACTGCGCCCAGTCAGAGCCACACTGCGCTCAATCAGACTCACGCTGCGCCCAGTCAGAGCCACACTGCGTTCAATCAGAGCCACGCTGCGCCCAGTCAGAGCCACGCTGCGCCCAGTCAGAGCCACGCTGCGCTCAATCAGACTCACGCTGCGCCCAGTCAGAGCCACGCTGCGCCCAGTCAGAGCCCCACTGCGCCCAGTCAGAGCCACACTGCGCTCAATCAGAGCCACACTGCGCTCAATCAGACTCACGCTGCGCCCAGTCAGTGCCACACTGCGCTCAATCAGAGCCAGACTGCGCCCAGTCAAAGCCACACTGCGCTCAATCAGACTCACGCTGCGCCCAGTCAGAGCCACACTGCGCTGAATCAGACTCACGCTGCGCCCAGTCAGAGCCACACTGCGCCCAGTCAGAGCCACACTGCGCCCAGTCAGAGCCACACTGCACTCAATCAGACTCACACTGTGCCCAGTCAGAGCCACGCTGCGCCCAGTCAGAGCCACACTGCGCCCAGTCAGAGCAATACTGCGCTCAATCAGACTCACGCTGCGCCCAGTCAGAGCCACACTGCGCCCAGTCAGAGCCACACTGCGCCCAGTCAGAGCAACACTGCGCTCAATCAGACTCACGCTGCGCCCAGTCAGAGCCACACTGCGCCCAGTCAGAGCCACGCTGCGCCCAGTCAGAGCCACACTGCGCTGAATCAGACTCACGCTGCGCCCAGTCAGAGCCACACTGCGCCCAGTCAGAGCCACGCTGCGCCCAGTCAGAGCCACGCTGCGCCCAGTCAGAGCCACGCTGCGCTCAATCAGACTCACGCTGCGCCCAGTCAGAGCCACACTGCGCTGAATCAGACTCACGCTGCGCCCAGTCAGAGCCACACTGCGCCCAGTCAGAGCCACGCTGCGCCCAGTCAGAGCCACGCTGCGCCCAGTCAGAGCCACGCTGCGCCCAGTCAGAGCCACGCTGCGCCCAGTCAGAGCCACACTGCGCCCAGTCAGAGCCACACTGCGCCCAGTCAGAGCCACACTGCGCTCAATCAGACTCACGCTGCGCCCAGTCAGAGCCACACTGGGCCCAGTCAGAGCCACACTGCGCTCAATCAGAGCCACGCTGCGCCCAGTCAGAGCCACGCTGCGCCCAGTCAGAGCCACGCTGCGCTCAATCAGACTCACGCTGCGCCCAGTCAGAGCCACGCTGCGCCCAGTCAGAGCCACACTGCGCTCAATCAGAGCCACACTGCGCCCAGTCAGAGCCACACTGCGCTCAATCAGACTCACGCTGCGCCCAGTCAGAGCCACACTGCGCTCAATCAGACTCACGCTGCGCCCAGTCAGAGCCACACTGCGCCCAGTCAGACTCACGCTGCGCCCAGTCAGAGCCACGCTGCGCCCAGTCAGAGCCACGCTGCGCCCAGTGAGAGCCACACTGCGCTCAATCAGACTCACGCTGCGCCCAGTCAGAGCCACGCTACGCCATGTCAGAGCCACACTGCGCCCAGTCAGAGCCACACTGCGCTCAATCAGACTCACGCTGCGCCCAGTCAGAGCCACACTGCGCTCAATCAGACTCACGCTGCGCCCAGTCAGAGCCACACTGCGCTCAATCAGACTCACGCTGCGCCCAGTCAGAGCCACGCTGCGCCCAGTCAGAGCCACGCTGCGCCCAGTCAGAGCCACACTGCGCCCAGTCAGAGCCACACTGCACTCAATCAGACTCACACTGCGCCCAGTCACAGCCACGCTGCGCCCAGTCAGAGCCACGCTGCGCCCAGTCAGAGCCACACTGCGCTCAATCAGACTCACGCTGCGCCCAGTCAGAGCCACGCTGCGCCCAGTCAGAGCCACACTGCGCCCAGTCAGAGCCACACTGCGCCCAGTGAGAGCCACACTGCGCTCAATCAGACTCACGCTGCGCCCAGTCAGAGCCACGCTACGCCATGTCAGAGCCACACTGCGCCCAGTCAGAGCCACACTGCGCTCAATCAGACTCACGCTGTGCCCAGTCAGAGCCACACTGTGCTGAATCAGACTCACGCTGCGCCCAGTCAGAGCCACACTGCGCCCAGTCAGAGCCACGCTGCGCCCAGTCAGAGCCACACTGCGCTCAATCAGACTCACGCTATGCCCAGTCAGAGCCACACTGCGCCCAGTCAGAGCCACACTGCGCTCAATCAGAGCCACACTGCGCTCAATCAGACTCACGCTGCGCCCAGTCAGAGCCACGCTGCACCCAGTCAGAGCCACGCTGCGCTCAATCAGACTCACGCTGCGCCCAGTCAGAGCCCCACTGCGCCCAGTCAGAGCCACACTGCGCTCAATCAGAGCCACACTGCGCCCAGTCAGAGCCACGCTGCGCCCAGTCAGAGCCACACTGCGCTCAATCAGACTCACGCTGCGCCCAGTCAGAGCCACACTGCGCTCAATCAGAGCCACGCTGCGCCCAGTCAGAGCCACGCTGCGCTCAATCAGACTCACGCTGTGCCCAGTCAGAGCCACACTGCGCCCAGTCAGAGCCACACTGCGCTCAATCAGACTCACGCTGTGCCCAGTCAGAGCCACACTGCGCTCAATCAGACTCACGCTGCACCCAGTCAGAGCCACACTGCGCTGAATCAGACTCACGCTGCGCCCAGTCAGAGCCACACTGCGCCCAGTCAGAGCCACGCTGCGCCCAGTCAGAGCCACGCTGCGCCCAGTCAGAGCCACGCTACGCCATGTCAGAGCCACACTGCGCCCAGTCAGAGCCACACTGCGCTCAATCAGACTCACGCTGTGCCCAGTCAGAGCCACACTGCGCTGAATCAGACTCACGCTGCGCCCAGTCAGAGCCACACTGCGCCCAGTCAGAGCCACACTGCGCTCAATCAGACTCACGCTGCGCCCAGTCAGAGCCACGCTGCGCCCAGTCAGAGCCACACTGCGCTGAATCAGACTCACGCTGCGCCCAGTCAGAGCCACACTGCGCCCAGTCAGAGCCACGCTGCGCCCAGTCAGAGCCACGCTGCGCCCAGTCAGAGCCACACTGCGCTCAATCAGACTCACGCTGCGCCCAGTCAGAGCCACACTGCGCTCAATCAGACTCACGCTGCGCCCAGTCAGAGCCAAACTGCGCCCAGTCAGAGCCAGACTGCGCCCAGTCAGAGCCAGACTGCGCCCAGTCAGAGCCACACTGCGCCCAATCAGAGCCACACTGCGCTCAATCAGACTCACGCTGTGCCCAGTCAGAGCCACACTGCGCTCAATCAGACTCACGCTGCGCCCAGTCAGAGCCACACTGCGCCCAGTCAGAGCCACACTGCGCTCAGTCAGAGCCACACTGCGCTCAATCAGACTCACGCTGTGCCCCAGTCAGAGCCACGCTGTGCCCAGTCAGAGCCACATTGTGCCCAGTCAGAGCCACGCTGTGCCCAGTCAGAGCCACATTGTGCCCAGTCAGAGCCACATTGTGCCCAGTGAGACTCACGCTGTGCCCAGTCAGAGCCACGCTGTGCCCAGTCAGAGCCACATTGTGCCCAGTCAGAGCCACACTGCGCTCAATCAGACTCACGCTGCGCCCAGTCAGAGCCACACTGCGCTCAATCAGACTCACGCTGCGCCCAGTCAGAGCCACACTGCGCTCAATCAGAGCCACACTGCGCTCAATCAGACTCACGCTGTGCACAGTCAGAGCCACGCTGTGCCCAGTCAGAGCCACATTGTGCCCAGTCAGAGCCACGCTGTGCCAAGTCAGAGCCACGTTGCGCCCAGTCAGAGCCACACTGCGCTCAATCAGACTCACGCTGCGCTCAATCAGAGCCACACTGCGCCCAGTCAGAGCCACACTGCGCTCAATCAGACTCACGCTGCGCCCAGTCAGAGCCACGCTGCGCCCAGTCAGAGCCACACTGCGCTCAGTCAGCTGCAGGACAGCACTGCACAAACAACGGCAATTCAACTGAACCAAATTACACACCTCAAACACTCTTATCTGGCCCATTGGGAAACCAACACTAAAACACGGAACACACTGGAGTGCTATCGGACCCTCAATAGAAACTACAGCCTGGCAGAATACCTGGTGACTGTCAGAAACAAAAAGCAGAGGCAGATCCTGACCAAATACCGGCTCAGTGACCACAGCCTGGCCATAGAGACGGGCCGACACAGGCAGAGCTGACTGGCCAGAGAGAACAGGAGAGGTCAAGACAGAGATGCACTTTCTCCTGATTTTGTTAATAAATTGAAGATCTCCATCCCACAATTCCCACAAATGACAGAGACAGAAACAGCCTCACTGGCTGCCCAATATGCGTCCAGCTGTCACAGCCTGAGGGACAATGCGTGACACCGGCCTGAGGGACAGAGTACAGTATATAGACACCGTGCCTACTAGAAGCAGGGGGGGGATCCTGTTCTGTTTATATTCTGTGTTGTATGAGCGTGGGGGGTGGTATATATATGTATTGTTTAAATATTGTTATATTGTTTGTCATAATTTGTATAATGCTTTGGCAATACTAATGTACTATTGAAATAAAGCAAAATGAATTGAATGGAACTGATAGAGGGAGAAAGGGGGTAGAGACAGAGAGAGAGAGAGGTTAATCTCTCTCAGGATGACTTTCGTGACTGAAGATGACTGCCACTACTGCTGGTGAGTTTTCTGATGACTGTATAATCCGAGCGGGATGCACACTGTCTGCTACAGACTGGGCACCCAAAGAGCTGAGCTGTTTGGGCGGGTGCAGCCCTGGCCATGTGTCTCCTCTGACGTTTCACCAGTTGTTTCTCGGCCCTTCGCTCCTCAGACAGCTGGACCCCTTCATGGCACTGTTGTCTGCAGGCAGAGCGATTCGCAGCAGCACCCTCCAGGGAGTGACTGTTAATCCCGCACTACTTTAGTGACACCTTCAGATGGTATTTTAGATATTTTCTCTGCCCTCCTGTGGAGTGGCGCCCCGTATGCAGTTGGCCATACAATTTGCTTCAGAAATCTGCTTTGGAAGGCGATCCACTGGAATTCTGATCACATGACCGAGCCATTGCAGCTGGTGGAGAGTGACGGTGCCCTCAGTGCCCCTGTGCTCGGCTCTCTGCAAGATTGTAGGTGGCTTGCAGTGCAGTTGGGGTATGTGCCACAAAAGTGCAGTCATTGGCATATTGAAGCTCATGGACACACTGAGATGTGAGTTTTGTGACAGCTTGGAACCTCCTGATGTTAAATAGATGAAATCCAGGAAAACTCCACTCTCTGTTTCTATATCCTTGTGCAGAAGTGTTGTGACGCACAGGAGAAAGACATTCATTAGGATTTTTGCCAGCCAACACTCACCTTGGCCATCATCTCCTCATGGAAGAAGCACAGAATTTTCACAAACTTCAGGAGAACACAGGAGAACGTTCCATAGGAGTTCTCAATTAACTGTGTCAAAGGCTTTGGAGATGGAGATGTCCACAGAAGCAACAAATAGATTTAGTTTTTGCTCTCTGCATTTTTCCTGCAGTTGGCAAGCAGGGAAAATCATGTCCACTACACTCCTGTTCTTCCTGAAGCCACACTGTGACTCAGGTAGCACGTCTTCAGTGATGTTATCAGTCAGTCTGCGGAGCATGATCATTGCCAGGACTTTACCAGTAACAGCAAGCAGGGATATGCCCCGGCTGTTGCTGCAGACAGACTTATCACCTTTGTTTTTATAGATGGTGATGATGTTGGCACCCCTCCATTGTTGGGGAATGCTCTCTGTCCTCCATACCTCCAAGATGAAAAGATAGAGAGCTCTGGTGCAGAGGGTGAATCCAGCAACACTTCCGAGGGGGCAGAGTGAGCAACTTCTTGGTCCATGTATGGTTTTAACAGCATTATAGAAGTTGTTCATGTGATATTTGTCTGAATAAGACTGTGCTTTAGAGGTCCACCACTCATTCTGCAAGTGCTGCAAGGTATTTTGCACCTTCCTTCTCTGTTCCTGTCTTTAAAATGCCTCAGATGTGGGGTTGTTTAGTTTGTCTTTGTGCGCTCTGTGCATACAGTCAAGTAGGATGGAGATGTTTTGAGAGTCATCAAACCAGTCCCGGTGTTTCTTGTTGTTATGGCCTACTGAAGCGGCTACTGCCTCATAGAGTGACGCACTAACTAACATCCATTTGTCATAAGTGGATCCCTCTGAATCCAGGAGCAGATCAATATTCTGTAGGTTTTTTGCTATAGACTCCGGTAAGCCTCAGCATCATGAAGTCAAGTGCAGTTCAGCCTTTTCTTAGTTGACCTCTTTAGGCAGATGGATGAACATTAATTCTGATCTTGGCCAATATCATGCAACGATCTGTCCAACACTCACCTCCTCTCATAGCTTTCGTGTTGAGGGCATCCCTGACATCAGTGCGTCTGGAGATTATGTAATCTATCAGGTGCCAATGCTTGGACCGTGGCTGCAACCAGGAGGTTTTTATAGCAAAACCCTCTTGGGGGATATAATTATAATTATATCTCATTCCAGAAGAAGGTCTGGCCCCTCCTTGCTCTCTAAGTGACCCTTCATCAAAGAGCCTAGTCTTGTTCAGAGCAGGGATGTCGATGTTATATCAGGCCTGTTGGTGTCCCGTCTGGTGTCCACGAGAATACTTATGTTCCTTGTAGCAATCTGTAAGGAAATATCTGTTCTTTGAATATTTCAACTGCTGGAAGGAATGTAGTAGCCTAACCAGGAGGGACAGAGTGGACAATGTCTAGTCCACCTTTTCTAGGCCCTTCCCCTGTTGGGGTGAGTAGTGTGGCTCCTAAATAGGAATGCTCAGACACACAGGGGTCTGGCGGGACCAGCTGCCACCCAAATCCCAGCTGCTGATGAACAATAGCCCAGTGCTGCTAACCTGCAGGGCCCTGGCTAGGAGCTTCCAGGTCATTCAGCCCTGCCCCCATCACAGGTATCGCATCGCCGGCAGGCTTTAAACTTTTGTGGTCCTATGTCAGACTGGATCCAACATTGTAAAAATGTAGTTGCAGTCCTGTGTCGGACGCAGTCTGACATCTCTTTAAACACGTCTTTTGCATAGAAAAAGCCGATTATCTTCTTTAAAAAGGCTGAGCACAGGCTTCAGCAGCCTTGGAAACATCGCGATAAGTTGGAAAACACTCTAAACGTGTGGGCTGAGCCCCCCTGCGAGAGTCTGGAGTCAGGAAGTGATAGAGAGAGAGATTCAGGCTCTCACTGCAGGCTAAACATCGCCACATCAGCATCATGGAGTCAGAAAACAGCACACACATCTGCATAACTGTTACAAATGTTAGAATAAGCAGACAGTGAAGTAAATAGTTATTTAGATAGAGGAAGAAATTAGACTATACTGCTTAAGCAAAACCTGTAGCAGAAAGCCTGGCTTACACCCAGATGAATGCTTCAAGAAGAATCACACACTGCAAAAACACAGAGAGACCATTGAGCATTGCAGCACAATTGCACATTGTATAAAGCTTTCAGGTGATTGTTTGTTTTTTCATATTTCTCTGCATTTTACATATTCCTCTTTATTTTTTGTTTTCAAACCTCGCCACATGTAAATAGTATTAAACATTGATATAAAACTTGTTTTAATGTTTTTTTTTATTGCTGCTTACCTTTTAGTGCTGTAAACAGTTTTGTAGCTTTTCTAAAGTTCTAAAGTTAATTTATTACCAGAAAACCTTTTTTTTTTTCAACCATTTTGCACTATTTTCAAATTTGAGGATGTCCTCCGGAGTAATACTGCTTTGTGCAATGTTTTTTGCAAAAAAAAAAAGTTATTTCAACTTGAACAACACATGGACTGAAATGTTATTTTCTTCACAAAATGAAATTGGACCTGAGCAGCCTGACAGCTGCAAAATAATTGGACTGCAAAGGGTTAAATGGTGCAGGTTAAATTCAGATGGATCTCACAAGGACGGCAGTGGATACCTATGCAATGATATGATTTAAAGTGACGAGCGGGTTTCGTCAGCCCCCACATCACCGCTTTGCTGAGGGGAGATGGATTCAGATGACAAGGAGTAAATCCGGGATGTCCAGCACCTCCCTCCATTGCAGGCGGCTGCCAGAACTCCAGTCCATCGGAGGACCGCCTGTAGTGCGCCACCAATGCTTGCTTTTTTCTCAAAGTGTGCTCCCCTAGCCCTTGTCTTTCTGAGTTTACCCACAAGGCAGTGGGGAAGCGGCATGTCCACACCAAGTGGGCCTGTACAATGTACCTCTAGGGACAACTGCAGCTCCAAGATCCTCTGACAGATTAGTCTGGGCTTGTGAAGATGCCCTGGTACCCTGTGTTGCCATGCGGAGGCCCAGCAGAAGTCTTGGAGACAGAGAGGCTGTGCAGCGGCAGGGAGACATGCATACATGCTGCTTTCTCATTTGACACAAGGGCTAGCCAGCGGCAGTGGAGCCGATACACATCCTGTATTATAATTAAAATATTGTTAAAATTAACACTAAATGGCTTGTTATTTTTTTTTAGCAAAAATATATAATTGTATTTTTATTTTAAATACTTTGGATGCGAAAAGTAACTTGTTATTCTATGTTAGCAAAACATATTTGTATTTTACAATATTTTGGTTGTGAACAAATATGCAAAGTGCGAGACCCCTGTGGTGAAAGCTGATCCTGGTCAAATGACACAACACCACTGATCCTGATCAAATGTACCAATGCATTTGATTAAGATCAGAAATGGACGTGTAAACGCACCTAATAACACTGACTGAGGGAGAGGTCACTGATAAGATGAGCTCCTAAAAACATCTAAGACAATTATTACATGCAAAAACACCATCAACCACTAAATCCAGATCTACAAATAAGGTACTGTGAAACATTATAAACACTACAAATACACCATCAGACAGAACAAATAAAAACATTCCTTTACAGACATAGAAAACTCAATCAACAAAACCAGTTCTGGGAAATGTGGAATAATCTAAACAGAAAAACAAGAGCCAGTATTTCAAAATGGAATAAGTGGGAAAAAATATTTTGAAAGCCTCTCTACAGAGATCCCACAAGAGGATCTAACAAAAGATAAAAAGGTAATTTCTGAAAACAAAAACTACTAGAACAATCAGTTAAAGATAACCAAAATCCAACTGCCTTTCCATCACCCTGCAAGAGCTAACTGAAAAGCTCCAGGCACTCAAACCCAGAAAGGCCTGCGGCCCTGACAGCATCAGTGACGGGATGCTCAAACACAGCCCTAATGTGAGAGGTGATCGTTAAATGATTCACCCTGGTGCTGCGTTCAGGCTGCTCCCCTGACATGTGGAACCAGTACTGGTGCGTCTGAGAACAGCAGCCTGGGGAAGGTGTTCTGCATCATCATTAATGCCTGGACACTGGCCTTCCTCTCCACACAGTGTCAGAGTCAGAGTCAGATTGGCTTCCTCCCAAAACACTGCACCTCTGATCATATTTACACCCTACACACCCTCATAGACACACATGTCCACAAGAAACAAAAAGTAAATTGTTTTGCCTGTTATTGACTTCCAAAAGGCATTTGATTCTGTTTGGCATCAATACTATACTATAGATTACTCCAAAGTGGTGTAGGGGGTAAATTGTATGACATCATTAAAACCATGTATTCAGAAAACAAGTGTGGGATAAAAAATGGTGACAAAAGGACAGAATTCTTCAGTCAGGGGCGCAGGCGGGGAAGGGCTGTAGCAGTCTGCAATCCCTGGCTTCACCCTATATGATACAGAGATCAAGTTCCTGCTCTACACAGATGACCTGCTGCTACTACAGCTGGACCTGGGCCCTGGTTTTTTTAATGGATCACGCATATGTTTGGTCAGGAGGCACTGATTTTTGGCCAGGTGGGCAGCCTGGCCTGAATAGTGCTGTGGGAAACCCTGCTACCCATACCTGGGCCTGACCATCAGTGCATCAGGAAGCTTTAATTGGCAGTGAATGCACTAACAGAAAAAACCCACGTAGCTGCTTATGCCATTAAAATAAGGCTGTTCAAAATTAATATCCCAACAAGTTGAGTGCTGCAGAAATATATTACACGTACACAAAACACCAAACAATGGGTGTAAGGCTGAATTAAGTCGTTACCCACTGCTACTGAAAACCCAAAACAGAGCACTACAAATCTGGTTCTGTCTGAAAAATAGAGACCCAGATTAATTCCCTCGCAAGGCCCTGCGAACCCAAGAGCTCAGACCAGAGAGGAGTCCCCTCCCCCTCTGTGGTGCTGAAGCTCACTGAACTAACCTCAGCTAGTACTGACCCGCTTCCAACCAGCACTGCTCACACACAGCCAATCAGAGCTGACCACACTGTGAAACAAATAATTAACTCTTATTTGGAATATTGGATTAACAAAACTAGAGCCCAAAACAAACTCAATCAAAATCGGGCCCTAAACACCCCTGCAGAGACAAATCCTGACCCCGTACCGGCCCAGTCACCACAGCCTGGACAGAGAAGCAGGCCGACACAGTGAGACAGGAGAGGTGGACACAGAGAGGACCGGCGCTGTGGTCAGTGAGAGACAGGAGAGGTGGACACAGAGAGGAGCGGCGGGGGGTTTTACCCAGACTGTCCTGGGCTCTGATGTCAGCTCCCGCCTCGATCACCATGGAAAGGATCTCCGCGTTGCCCACAGCCGCAGCGAACGACAGCACGTGCTCCCCTGAGGCACAGAAGGGCAGGATCAGGAACAAAAAAATCAAACACACAAACTAACACACTCACAGTCAGACACACACACACAAAACGCACTCATCCAGTAGTTTATCTACAGTTTGCTGAGCATCACTGATGACTTTAAACACAGTCCTGTGATCACAGAGGCTCACAGGTGGGGCATCCATTGAATAAAACAATGTGCTCTGTCACACAACACACACACAGACAGAAACACAGAGACACACAGATGCACAGTTTCTCACCAAAGAAAAATTGCCCCCCTCTCTTCTTCCTGAAGTACCAGCCCGTTGCCATCGGCGATGACGCATCCGCCCCTCGGGCAATCAGCTCACGGACCAGGTTCACGTTCTGGTTCAACACAGCAACATGCAGCGCTGTGACCCCTGCCAACACAACACAGAGAGACTCAACACAGCAAAGACACACTGACTGACTGAACACTACAGTACATTAACACTGACTGACTGACTGGACACTACAGTACATTAACACTGACTGACTGACTGGACACTACAGCACATTAACACTGACTGACTGGACACTACAGTACATTAACACTGACTGACTGACTGGACACTACAGCACATTAACACTGACTGACTGGACACTACAGTACATTAACACTGACTGACTGACTGGACACTACAGCACATTAACACTGACTGACTGGACACTACAGTACATTAACACTGACTGACTGACTGGACACTACAGCACATTAACACTGACTGACTGGACACTACAGTACATTAACACTGACTGACTGACTGGACACTACAGCACATTAACACTGACTGACTGGACACTACAGCACATTAACACTGACTGACTGACTGGACACTACAGCACATTAACACTGACTGACTGGACACTACAGTACATTAACACTGACTGACTGACTGGACACTACAGCACATTAACACTGACTGACTGACTGGACACTACAGCACATTAACACTGACTGACTGACTGGACACTACAGCACATTAACACTGACTGACTGGACACTACAGCACATTAACACTGACTGACTGGACACTACAGCACATTAACACTGACTGGACACTACAGCACATTAACACTGACTGACTGGACACTACAGCACATTAACACTGACTGACTGACTGGACACTACAGTACATTAACACTGACTGACTGGACACTACAGCACATTAACACTGACTGACTGACTGGACACTACAGTACATTAACACTGACTGACTGGACACTACAGCACATTAACACTGACTGACTGGACACTACAGCACATTAACACTGACTGACTGGACACTACAGTACATTAACACTGACTGACTGGACACTACAGCACATTAACACTGACTGACTGGACACTACAGCACATTAACACTGACTGGACACTACAGCACATTAACACTGACTGACTGGACACTACAGCACATTAACACTGACTGACTGGACACTACAGCACATTAACACTGACTGACTGACTGGACACTACAGCACATTAACACTGACTGACTGGACACTACAGCACATTAACACTGACTGGACACTACAGCACATTAACACTGACTGACTGGACACTACAGCACATTAACACTGACTGACTGACTGACTGGACACTACAGCACATTAACACTGACTGACTGGACACTACAGCACATTGACACTGACTGACTGACTGGACACTACAGCACATTAACACTGACTGACTGGACACTACAGCACATTAACACTGACTGACTGGACACTACAGTACATTAACACTGACTGACTGACTGGACACTACAGCACATTAACACTGACTGACTGACAATGTCTGTCCCATGAGAATTTAAATTGCTGTCTCTGTTTCATGTGAACCACAGTACTGTTCATTCACCAGCTGTCTGCTGTCAGTCTGCAATGACAAGCAAAACGCTTGAGAGTGAGAGTAAACTGTGAAACATATTCCCAAACAAGGTACAATACAAAAAAAAATAAAAAATAAAAATAAAATAAAATACTATCTCTATTCCATAATTCCCAGAAATGAGAGAGATAGAGACCCCACTGGCTGCCCACTATTGTTCCTTTTCCTCAGGCACATCCTACCTGACCCGACCTGGAACCTAGCTGCGCTGGCCTGGTGCGGGTCGGGTGTTTTTCCACGGCACGACCCGAGCTGAGGTCACTGGCATCACAGGCTCACCTGTTTCAAAAGCTGTGTTGCAACATGCAAATGTTTGGATTGATCCTTGTGACCATGGTTTAATGTGTAATTAAATAGATATGAGCTTTTACTGTTGTAATGAATAATTGTATGTATCGAGAGGCGAGAGAACACAATTGCCAGTGGGTTACGTGCCGAGCTGCACCAGCCTGGTTCCGGGTCGGGTCAGGTATGCCCGTGGAAAAGGGGTATCTGTGTCCGTCTGTCACAGCCTGAAGGACAGTGTGTGACACCATGCCTGCTGGAGGGAGGGGACCTGTTCTGTATCGTAGATATTGTTTATCAACATATTGTTTCTTGTATATTTTTTGTAAAGCTTTGGCAATACCAGTACAGTGCTGTCATGCTCATAAAGCAAATTGAATTGATCTGAATTGAAATTGATAGAAAGCACATTAGGTGGCAGTAACTCAGACAAGCACAATCATATGAAACTGCAGTACTTGTAAGTCACCACCTGGTGGCAATACATTCCCATGTCAGACTTCAGTGACAGGATGTGAACACTAAGTGGCACCAAAGCATTAAAGATTGATAGACTGACTGACACACTGACTGACTGACCAGTTTCAACAGTGGGGGAAGGGGATCTGACCTTCGAAGAGGTCAGAGGTCATGGGCTCGTTGATGAGGTCGGGGACCCCCTCCATCAGGGCGACCGACGCCTCCAGATTGTCGAACAGCACGGCCACGTGCAGGGCAGTCTCCCCCAGGGCCCCTGAGAGAGAGAAGAGGGAGGTGAGGGACAGAGAGAGAGGGGTCAAGGATCTCCCAGGGTTCACTGCGTTTTGCAGACCAGAGTGTAGGACAGACACAGAGACACACAGAGATAGACATGCTCACTCACACACACACACACACACACACACACACACACACACACACACACACAGAGCAACTCACACACAAAGGGATTGACTGGGAATAAAAAATGACCCAGACTGCCTACCACAACCGTCCCGCTGAAAATGAAGAGCTCAACATTAACCTGCTGAATTTAATGTGAAGATGCAGATTTCTGCCTAAATAGACACATCCAAAATAAATGATTTATCATGAGAGGGCCATACACAACTTCTATTATGCTGCATATGACAAGAAATATTAAAATCTCATTTTTATGGTAAAAATAGTTATAATTTTCTCAGGTGTGCTTACTTTCAGAACACAAGCTCAAGTACATAGTGGAAATATGAAAATATATTAAATATATGGTGTAGCTCCTGTTTAACAAATGTTGAGGAATAGGGCTTGAAATGACAGATATGTCTGGCATGTACATTAAACAATAAACTGTCTGGCATCACCTTACTGGTACAGTTAGTCAGCCTAGTTAGCTACAAGGGATGCTAAATGTTGCTTAATTTAGTAAATGTTTAAACATTATCAATAACTGAGGTTCATCAATATCAATAACCCCCCCCCCCCCACACACACACACCCACGTGCTTGAAAAGTGCTCTTGTCATTGTTTTAAATAAATATTGATAAAACATTGAAACTTAGCAACATTTTAACAATATGACATTGGGTACTTCAACAGAGAAGCATTCATTGACAGAATACATTAATAGTAGGGCGCTATAATTCTGTGAGTATGTGTGCAAAGAAAGGGTGCAACATCAACAATTATTATTATTTTATTATTATTATTATTATTATTATTATTATTATTATTATAGTGTTTACTGTAATGAGATTATTGAACTTAGTATATTTTAGACAAACTTGCACTTAGTAGTATTAAAATGTATTAATTTTTATGGGGTAATCAAGGGCGTTTGCTAATTAAATTAATAATAATATGTCACAAAGTGTCAGTAAAAGTAATACGTTAAGGTATTCAAGTTGCGCCGTTTTAAAACCACAATGTGTCTTCTTATTCAATTACAGGAAGGCATATCTACTAGCACATATCTTGATGATGATTACATGGGGCATTATTATTATTATTATTATTATTATTATTATTATTATTATTATTATTATCAGGTTCTAGAAGAAGGCGTGAAAAAACAAGTTGTACAGAAACATAACTGAAGCACAATAGTTCAGCACTGGAGAAGTTTTAAGAGTTTTCTTACGGTAATGTAATGCTTGCCTGAATACAATGTTATCTACACATGGAGATCTTCCTAATATTTAAACCTGGGTATTCATTACGGTGTCTACAATCGTGCAAAACACGAGGAATAAAACAGCCACATACAGAGGCAACACTATCCCACAATGCCTCTGGGCCTCCGCACAACTGCTCATGAACTTCCGCTCAGGTCGGCGGTGATGACGATGTGTGATACTGGTGAGCGCACGCTGTGTGGCGCTGTTGCCTATGGTGGTTTTGTGTTGCAGTGCTTGTGCAGCGGGAACAGCAGGTATGGGCTCAAATTAGCGCCATAAGTATCGCATTCCGAAAAAAAAAAAATCGCATTAAAAAAAAAATATTGTAAACAAAAAAAATTGATGTTGAGATCAAAAATAAAAAAATCAAATGCAAAATGTATAGAATTGTAAACCAAAAAAAGTATCGAAAGCAAAAAAAAAACGATAGCAAACCTCGCTGCAGCCCTGTCTTTGCTTGCGATGCTGCGATCTTTGTTTCGCCGCCAGTTTCTTTGCTTTCGATTTATTTATTTTCGTTTATGAGTTTTGGCGCCGTTTTGGCCTCATGCCAAAACCGTGCCAAAACTCGTAACGAAAATAAATAAATCGAAAGCAAAGAAACTGGCGGCGAAACAAAGATCGCAGGCCTGCAGCGAGGTTTGCTATCGTTTTTTTTTTTTTGCTTTCGATACATTTTTTGGTTTACAATTCTATACATTTTGCATTCGTTTTTTTTAATGCAATACTTATGGCGCTAATTTGAGCCCATAAGCAGATCCAGAGTATTGCACCATCGCCATTAAGCAGGAGCCTGCAGAGACAAATACCTGTGTCTGCTGCAAGTGCGATTATTTCCCCACTTACGAGTGGTAAATATATTTTAAGTTTTTATTAAGAAGCCACTACATTTAGTCAAAAAATGAAGCAGAAGCAATGTTCCTGTAGGTTAAGGATGTGGAAATATAATTACTTTTAATCACTTTTCATAGTCATAATTACTGACTTTTTAATTACCTGGATCAAAGTGATTCAGAATTATAATATGACAGAAAAGGAAAGAGGAGCAACAAACACATTAATCAGCAATAGCTGGTTGTGTGTGTAATATTATTTTGTATTCCCTGGAACTGGAACACACAGGTGTGTTTCCGAACGCAGAGCGGAGTCTGAGTGTCGTGTGGACAGGAACAGTCAATTGTTTAGTCAATTAGACTGTATAAATTAGATTGCTAGATAGGTCTTATACATTTTGTATTTCGCTGTTGTGACCGGAGAACATTGCCACAAAGACGCTAATGTTAAGGCATTTTCATTGCAGCTCGCATTGCTAAACTGGCAAATGAATGAAAATGTATAAAAAATGAAAGAAAAACATATTGGTCGGTCAGTTACAGCTGTAACTGCTAAATATTCCTTTATAAAACAGATAGTCACAACCTGTATAGTTAATTTGAAATTGTGACAATAAACAGTTGTGCTGATGTCGGGACAATAATACAAGAGTCTGACACGATGCGTGAGACCTGACAGGTCTGCTGTTATTATGCCATTTCCATATGGCTTCTAATAATGTATTTTATCAGATATTTACAGTGAGGGAAAAAAGTATTTGATCCCCTGCTGATTTTGTACGTTTGCCCACTGACAAAGAAATGATCAGTCTATAATTTTAATGGTAGGTGTATTTTAACAGTGAGAGACAGAATAACAACAACAAAATCCAGAAAAATGCATTTCAAAAAGGTTATACATTGATTTGCATGTTAATGAGGGAAATAAGTATTTGATCCCCTATCAATCAGCAAGATTTCTGGCTCCCAGGTGTCTTTTATACAGGTAACGAGCTGAGATTAGGAGACTCTCTTAAAGGGAGTGCTCCTAATCTCAGCTCGTTACCTGTATAAAAGACACCTGTCCACAGAAGCAATCAATCAATCAGATTCCAAACTCTCCACCATGGCCAAGACCAAAGAGCTGTCCAAGGATATCAGGGACAAGATTGTAGACCTACACAAGGCTGGAATGGGCTACAAGACCATCACCAAGCAGCTTGGTGAGAAGGTGACAACAGTTGGTGCGATTATTCGCAAATGGAAGAAACACAAAATAACTATCAGTCTCCCTCGGTCTGGGGCTCCATGCAAGATCTCACCTCGTGGAGTTTCAATGATCATGAGAACGGTGAGGAATCAGCCCAGAACTACACGGGAGGATCTTGTTAATGATCTCAAGGCAGCTGGGACCATAGTCACCAAGAAAACAATTGGTAACACACTACGCCGTGAAGGACTGAAATCCTGCAGCGCCCGCAAGGTCCCCCTGCTCAAGAAAGCACATGTACAGGCCCGTCTGAAGTTTGCCAATGAACATCTGAATGATTCAGAGGAGAACTGGGTGAAAGTGTTGTGGTCAGATGAGACCAAAATCGAGCTCTTTGGCATCAACTCAACTCGCCGTGTTTGGAGGAGGAGGAATGACCCCAAGAACACCATCCCCACCGTCAAACATGGAGGTGGAAACATTATGCTTTGGGGGTGTTTTTCTGCTAAGGGGACAGGACAACTGCACCGCATCAAAGGGACGATGGACGGGGCCATGTACCATCAAATCTTGGGTGAGAACCTCCTTCCCTCAGCCAGGGCATTGAAAATGGGTCGTGGATGGGTATTCCAGCATGACAATGACCCAAAACACACAGCCAAGGCAACAAAGGAGTGGCTCAAGAAGAAGCACATTAAGGTCCTGGAGTGGCCTAGCCAGTCTCCAGACCTTAATCCCATAGAAAATCTGTGGAGGGAGCTGAAGGTTCGAGTTGCCAAACGTCAGCCTCGAAACCTTCATGACTTGGAGAGGATCTGCAAAGAGGAGTGGGACAAAATCCCTCCTGAGATGTGTGCAAACCTGGTGGCCAACTACAAGAAACATCTGACCTCTGTGATTGCCAACAAGGGTTTTGCCACCAAGTACTAAGTCGAAGGGGTCAAATACTTATTTCCTTCATTAACACGCAAATGAATTTATAACTTTTTTGAAATGCGTTATTCTGGATTTTTTTGTTGTTATTCTGTCTCTCACTGTTAAAATACACCAACCATTAAAATTATAGACTGATCATTTCTTTGTCAGTGGGCAAACGTACAAAATCAGCAGGGGATCAAATACTTTTTTCCCTCACTGTATTTATCAAAGTTGTTATGTTAGATAAGTGTACATCAAGTGCATCAATTACAACGTATTCATTCTGCTGAAGAGAAACGTGCACTTTGTTTACATTGTGCCGTTGCTGGCAGAATTTAGGCATGGTATTGACCACTGAAAAGGATGTTACGGTCTGTCATCATTCCTAGAGATGATATATTTTTTACCCAACCACAGATCTCTCTCAGCCCTGGAATTCTCAGTTGATAAAGCAGGTGTCAGATTATGCAAGAGGAAGAGGAGTATGAAGAGCGACAGTGTGTCACCATATAACACCCCTTCTGATGTGTTAGTTTAGTGTGTTGATACAGATCCCCATTAGCTGCCATGTTATTTCCTGTGTGATTGATTAATTTGAAAACGATGCTCCCGCACACGGTCTCTACTTGCAAGTGTTATAATTCAGTAGAATGCAATGTTTTGGTCAAAGACCTTATAACACTTGCAAGTAGAAACTGTGTGGGAGCATGTTGTTTCTGTCCAGATCCTTTTCCCTCATACACATCTGTGTAAGAGTCTATACAGGTGTGCGATTAGCTTCTGTTATAGCATTTGTTTAATTACCTGAATAAATGCCACGTTTTAACATGTTCACCACACATGTACGCACCCTCGTGCATTTGTGGCTGGTAAAAATACCAAGTGGCTGGTACGTTTTTTCCTTCTACCAGATACAAATGCATGAGGGTGTGTAAATGTGTCATGAACATGTTAAAACATGATATTTATTCAGGTAATTAATCAATCACAATAACAGAAGCTAATCGCACACCTGTATAGACTCTTACACAGATGTGTATGAGGGAAAAGGATCTGGACAGAAACAACATGCTCCCACACAGTTTCTACTTGCAAGTGTTATAAGGTCTTTGACCAAAACATTGCATACATAACATAACAGATTGAAAGTGATCAAAGTAAAAAAAATATCAAGTGGCTGGTACGTTTTTTCCTTCTACCAGACACAGTGGCTAGGACCAGAAAAGTAAATTTTATCCCCTGCTTATGTTATTATTTGAACCAAGACAGTCTTACCACAGAGAGTGCTCTAGGAATGCAATGGTGCATTGAAACAGACACCTTCAAGTTCAGGATAAGTCAACGCTCGACCAAGAAGAGGAATTATTTTAGTGGTCAGGTCAGTCTATGACCCTCTTGGATTTCTAGCTCCATTCAGTCTTCCTGCAAAGCTGATCTTACAAGACCTGCGTAGGATAAAGTGTGGTTGGGATGAAGATATTCCAGAGAAGTATTTGCAACAATGGCAATGATGTCTATCAGACCTTCACCAGATGACTAACTTCAAAGTAAGCAGATGTATGAAATCAACAGATTTTGTCAAAACAAAGGTAGCACAGCTGCAAGTGAGGATGGTTATGGTGTTGCAACCTGTCTCCTGTTGAAGAATTAAAAGGATCTGACACATTGTGCTTTTGTGATGGGAAAGGCAAGGGCCACCACACCGAAGCTGATCACAATTTTGAGATTGGAGCTTACAGCAGCAGTGGTTGCAGTTCTCCTAGACAACATGATGCGGAAGGAATTGCAGTTTCATCTTGAAGATTCAGTACTAGGAATCGCACCTTCATAGCCAACAAGATATCTGTCATACGGGAAAGCATGTCAGTGGAAATATGTAAGCACTGCAAAGAATCCTGCACACAAGGCCTGTAGAGAACTAAATGTGTAAGCCTTCTTGAAAATACAGAGATTTTCTCTGGAAGTGGCCGATTCATCCAAATGAATCAAAGCAAATTCCAGCTGACGATCCCGAAGTTAAGAAGAAAGTCCTAGTAAATTTGCAAATCAAAAATTACAATATTGATCCTGTGAACAAGCTGATTAATCACTTCTCGAGATGGGTTTCTCTGAAGAAAGCAGTAGCATGGATTCTCAAGATGTGACAAGCACTTCTCCAGTTGAGCAGGGAAAGGAAATAACTAAGAGAGGAAATCCAAAAGATTGAAAGTGATCAAAGTCCTGTATGAATGCATGTCAACCACTCATCTCTAGAAGACAAATCACTGAGTTCTGACAACGTCACCAATTTTGTAGGAACAGAGTGTGAATTGCGTGAACTGATTTTGAGTTTTTATTACGAAGCCACTACATCATACATTGAGTAGGCCGGCTCAAATAATAAATATGTGTGTGTGTCGTGCCTGCGGTCCACCAGTGCTCCAGATGGCCAGTCCGCTACTGCACACACACAACACACTCACACACACTCTCACACACGCACCTCTCTGGAAGACGTCAGTAGAGTGATACTGCAGTAACTTGCGGATGGAGCGAACATCATTCTGCCGTGCTGCCAGAAACAGAGGGATGTCATCGATCCTGGAGAGAGAGAATGAGTCAGTCAGTGTTAATGTGCTGTAGTGTCCAGTCAGTCAGTCAGTGTTAATGTGCTGTAGTGTCCAGTCAGTGTTAATGTGCTGTAGTGTCCAGTCAGTGTTAATGTGCTGTAGTGTCCAGTCAGTCAGTGTTAATGTGCTGTAGTGTCCAGTCAGTCAGTTAGTGTTAATGTACTGTAGTGTCCAGTCAGTCAGTCAGTGTTAATGTGCTGTAGTGTCCAGTCAGTCAGTCAGTGTTAATGTGCTGTAGTGTCCAGTCAGTCAGTCAGTGTTAATGTACTGTAGTGTCCAGTCAGTCAGTCAGTGTTAATGTGCTGTAATGTCCAGTCAGTCAGTGTTAATGTGCTGTAGTGTCCAGTCAGTCAGTGTTAATGTGCTGTAGTGTCCAGTCAGTCAGTGTTAATGTGCTGTAGTGTCCAGTCAGTCAGTGTTAATGTGCTGTAGTGTCCAGTCAGTCAGTCAGTGTTAATGTGCTGTAGTGTCCAGTCAGTCAGTCAGTGTTAATGTGCTGTAGTGTCCAGTCAGTCAGTGTTAATATACTGTAGTGTCCAGTCAGTCAGTGTTAATGTACTGTAGTGTCCAGTCAGTCAGTGTTAATGTGCTGTAGTGTCCAGTCAGTCAGTCAGTGTTAATGTACTGTAGTGTCCAGTCAGTCAGTGTTAATGTACTGTAGTGTCCAGTCAGTCAGTCAGTGTTAATGTGCTGTAGTGTCCAGTCAGTCAGTGTTAATGTACTGTAGTGTCCAGTCAGTCAGTGTGAATATACTGTAGTGTCCAGTCAGTCAGTGTTAATGTGCTGTAGTGTCCAGTCAGTCAGTCAGTGTTCATGTGCTGTAGTGTCCAGTCAGTCAGTGTTAATGTGCTGTAGTGTCCAGTCAGTCAGTCAGTGTTAATGTGCTGTAGTGTCCAGTCAGTCAGTGTTAATGTACTGTAGTGTCCAGTCAGTCAGTGTTAATGTACTGTAGTGTCCAGTCAGTCAGTGTTAATGTACTGTAGTGTCCAGTCAGTCAGTCAATGTTAATGTGCTGTAGTGTCCAGTCAGTCAGTGTTAATGTACTGTAGTGTCCAGTCAGTCAGTCAGTGTTAATGTGCTGTAGTGTTCAGTCAGTCGCTATCGTTACCTCTTTCCTTGCAGTAGGAAAGTCTCATCCACTACTTGGCTCCAGTCCTTCTTGTTTTGGAGGCGGAACTTCACCTGGCTCCACCAATGACCGAACTTCCCTGTCAGGGCGAGGGGCGGGTGCATGGCGCCAACCGAGAGCCCTGATTGACAGGTGCTTGTTTAGAGTCACAGACTGAGCCAGAGAGAGAGAAAGAGATAGAGTGAGAGAGGAACAGTGGGAGGAGAAGAGAGCAGTAGTAGTTAGTAGCAGTAGTAGTAATGGCAATAAGAACATATAAGAACATAAGAACATAAGAAAGTTTACAATCGAGAGGAGCCCATTCGCCCCATTGTGCTCGTTTGGTGTCCATTAATAACTAAGTGATCAAGGATCCTATCCAGTCTGTTGTTGAATGATCCCAAATTGTGTCTTCAGCCACATCGCTGGGGAGTTTGTTCAGATTGTGACGCCTCTCTGTGTGAAGAAGTGTCTCCTGTTTTCTGTCTTGAATGCCTTGAAGCCCAATTTCCATTTGTGTCCCGGGTGCGTGTGTCCCTGCTGATCTGGAAAAGCTCCTCTGGTTTGATGTGGCCGATGCCTTTCATGATTTTGAAGACTTGGATCAAGTCCCCACGTAGTCTCCTCTGTTCCAGGGTGAAAAGGTTCAGGTCCTCAGTCTCTCAGTAGGACATTCCCTTCAGACCTGGAATAAGTCTGGTTGCTCTCCTCTGAACTGCCTCTAGAGCAGCGATATCTTTCTTGAAGTGTGGAGCCCAGAACTGTCCACAGTATCCAGATGAGTCTAACTAGTGCATTGTACAGTCTGAACATCACTGCCCTTGTGCTCAATTCTACACTTTTGACAATTATTATTATTATTATTATTATTTTTATTATTATTATTATTATTATTATTATTATTATTATTATTATTATTATTATTTCTTGGCAGACGCCCTTATCCAGTGCAAACAAAGTGCAAAAATACAGTGAAGTACAAGGCATCAATCATTACAAATTCAGGTTTAGGGGAGCTAAAGCCCCGAATGGGGGAGGGGGGGTTAATGCTGTTATGGTAAATAATCGGAGTACAAATATTATTTTGGAATTGGATAAAAAGACCCAGGGCTAGTACTAAAAGAGTGTGGCAGGTAGCATACATACAAGGTTTTCTGCAAATGCAGAACTTTTATCAGATTTTGCTTGTCTTGACCCTAAAAACTTTGGCAAATGGGCTCCCTAGCTCAGCTCTCCAAGAAATCAGCAAGTGTCTGCTTAAATTTGATGACAGAGCCACTGTTGGCACATTGCATGCTGAGCTGTCTGGCTTGGCATTCCAGTAGGAGAGACTGAAGAAGTCCCCTCTGGAGGGTTACTTAGTAAGGACAGGTAGTGAGATGCTGGTAGGAGGTTTTCCATTTAGTTATGGATGACGGCTTTGCAGTTTTCATTTTTGAATGCAAACATTTTTTTTCATAATGTTACAGTTGTATGTTTTGAAGCAGAAATGTTTCATATAATTTGTTTAATTGTTTTATTTATGAAATTGATATTGATATAATAATAATAATAATAATAATAATAATAATAATAATAATAATAATAATAATAATAATATAAAAACAATAGTGCAAAAAGTATATTTCTTACTGCAATACTTCATTTTTCATAATGTAACAGCTGGACTGTTTGTAGCAGAAAACTCAGTATGTGATTTGTTATTCATATTTATGGCCATATTTATATTATTCATATTTTTTGTTGAAACATGTCAGAAATAAATATAACAGGATAGTAAGAACAGATCTGTCACTTCATTTATCCAGGTTCCACCACGGTGGGACGGGGGGTGTGCTGGTCTTGGGCATTAGACTCCCGGGCTGAAAATGGGTCCCACTCCGGCCCTGTATAAGTGTACAGGTCAGCTGAAGCGCCAGTGAACAGGCATGCAGCAGTAGACAGACCCAGGTGACCCGAGACCCACTCATCTCTCAGACACCTTTTCAGAGACAACGGGCGTTCGTCTCAGAGCCCAGATCCACACAGTGTGACCGTCACCCACTCAGCTTCAGTAATAAACACTTCTAATCTTTCCTGTTGTGGCTCCTTAAACTACTAATCAGCAATAGTAATATTATGATAACAGCAACACAATCATAAATAATAATAATAATAATAATAATACATATTATAACAAAGATACAACTTACCGTAAATCTATATGGCAGTTGCAACAGTATCAAATGTATCCACAAATATATATATTTACAGTGTTATTTGAATGTATTTCAATATATCTAGTTACGTCCCATAGAGCAGTGCAGTGCTGTGCAGCTGACAACAGAGCACAGAGAGACAGAAGTTTATAGTGAGAGAAAGCAGAGAGAGGGAGAGGGAGGAGAGGAGGGGAGGGGATACGTGAGAAGGAGAGGGAGTGACATAGGTGAGACGGAGATAGGGGGAGGAGGGGGAGAGATAGAAGGGAAGAGAAAGTCGAGAGAGGGGGAGGGAGGAGATGAAAGGGGGAGGACAGAGAGAGAGAAGGGTAAAACAGACGAGGGAGTGATGGGTGGAGTGAGAGAGAGAGGGGTGGGGTGGAATGTGCTGTCCCGGTTGTGCAGGAGAGTCGGTGCATGTCGTGGTGTCGACTCATCTTGCGCACTCTCTCTCCCAGAACAACACACACAATAACAACAGTAACACGAGCAACTTCAATACTAATGATAATAACAACAACGATAAGAAACCGGCTTTAAACACACTGAGTGGCGCTGCTGTGACCGGGCAGCGGGTCCACACATCTTATCAAGAGGAACACGGGCTCACCCTATATACTGCTATATATATGTAAAAGCAAGGAGCGCAGTCACAGTAGTCAAAGATTGCTTGTTATTGGTTTGGCCCTTGTGTTCTCTTTGTTGCTAGACCCACACACCTGCACTTGACTCCTCGGCCACATGCACAGGGTCAGAGCTTTTGATGTTCAAACTCACAGGCAGAGATTGTTGGTGAGGGCTAGGAAACGAGACAATCACACAGTCCATAAGAAACAAGTTTACAAATGAGAGGAGGCCATTCGACCCATCATGCTCGTTTGGTCCAGCTGACTCATCATGAGGAGAAACTGTTCGCACTGGACTTTTCCATTGCGGTCTGCAGTAAAACAGTGCACACAGAAACGCATACTCCATGCTTCATATATTCTGTGCACAGAAGTCTTAGACACGTTCAGGAGATCCAATGTCAGTGCTGTGAGCATCAACAATGTACTCTGAGCTCCGCTAGTGCTTGAAATCTGGACTCCATATTGCATCAAGCATCACAGCTCCATTTGATAAAAAGAGGAGGAATAAATGGCTAAACTGTGCTCTAGGACACAGACACTGGACCAGGCGACCTTGCCAATTGTATTAATGGTATATTTCTCTTATGCACCTGTGTAATTTTGAACTTGTAATTTGTATCTGTAATGATCTGTAATTCTAGACTGTACTGCACTTTTATCATGCTCTTATGTTTTGTAAGTCGCCCTGGATAAGGGTGTCTGCTAATAAGTAAATAATGTATTATTATTATTATTATTATTATTATTATTATTATTATTATTATCCAGTTTCTTAGCAGACACCCTTATCCAGGGTGACTTACAATTGTTACAACATATGACATTATTGTTTTACATTTGTACTCATTTATACAGCTGGGCATTTACTGGAGCAATCTAGGTAAAGAACTTGCTCAACAGCAGTGCCCCCACCTGGGGATTAAACCCACAATCCTCCAGAGTCCAGAGCCCTAAGCACTACTCCACACTGCTGTCCATTAATAATAATAATGCTCAAAGGGGCCGTGGATGGACAAAGGCCCACAAGGAAAGAGGCTGAACTCCTGCTGAGAGTAACCCGAAAGCCGGCAGTTCGGGAAAGCCAGGCCTGATGGACATGGTCGTGGCAAACTAATTTCTTGATTTCCTCAATGGTGCATGACCTCTTGTTTCAAATGACATGGTCATGGTCCAGATCTCAATGACACCGGGGCCGTGTGGAGATGTTGGGACCATTGAAAACTAAGAGCCAGTCAACTCCAGTCCACAAGGCTTTATATAAGATTCATTGTAATGTGTCCCAAGATGAATTGATGAGTGGTGGAAACACTCTCTGTTAGTTTAAATGGAAGTATCTCAAAGTCTCAAACTGGTATTTCAATTAGGATATTTCTCATAAAGCTGCCTTAACATTGACAGACTTGTTTCTTTGTGTACTAGAGTTCAAATAGCAAAACATCCAAGACTTTAGCACTGTTGTATATTCACATATACCTACATATACACACACACATACACAAAGCCAAGACGCGGGCCATGTTTGCATCAATTGTTTCCTGAAACTCGACTCTCTTGGCCTGTCTCTGTCAGTCTGTTTCCACTGACACGGCCTGATCTCTCCCAGATAGAGGAGCCGTGGAAAGTGCTGATCTGTCCATTCTCTATGGGAGAGAGTGGAGAACGTGGCAACGTCACTTCTGAAGGTCAATAACCACAGAGGGAATTAATGTGTTCCTTGTTATGGTTGATATTTTTCTTTACCATTCTTTACCTTTGACGCATCTGCTTTGTGATGCTTTGTTTGCAAATGCTTTCCACTGGCACATTCCACTCCATTTAGACAACTGGCAGCTAATTTCCTTGCTTTGTTTCTGTTTTATACATTTTGTCGGGGAGGGAACATTGCAATCTGCTTGTGGGGGGGTGTGAGGTCAAGGATGGGCTGACTGTAGCTGCATCAAAGTATATGGACAGGAAGTGAGAATATGGACTCTTTGTTTGATGGGGTGTGTGGAAATGGGGGTGGCAGCAGTGTGACCATCTGTTTAAATGCCATTTTGCACAAGAGATTAGTTTCTTACCATTTATTTGAATACTATATATTTTTTTTTATATAGCACCTTTTTTTATCAATAACACAAAACGCTTCACAGATTACTAAATAAAAACTGATGGATGGATTGATAAAAGGCCATTGTCAGAGGACCAAAGCACGTCCAGGAGTACAGCTGGTGAGGAGGTTAGATATGTGAGAGGGAGAGATTCTCCCAATGGCTTTGAATGCCAACAACATCACTTCAGTGAGTTCAGTATTTGACCGGTAACCAGTGTAGGGATTCCAGTGTAGGGGTTATGTGACCCCCAGTGCGAGACCTTATCAGCACCCTGGCTGCAGAGTCGTGAACATACTGGGGTTTCAGGAGAGTGGTTTTAGATGCGCCCGGAAGTGATCAAGACACCATCCCCCCTCCCTGACCATCTGTGATTATTGGAATTTATAAATTAATTTTGGGATTGAACAACTCCAATGTCATCACACTCGCTTCCAGTCAAAGCGTATAAATACTCCATCGCCAACACACACCCCCAGCGCTTAATTCTCTTGCATCCCACCACCTCCCCTGTCACCAATCGCCTCTGCAGCAGTTCCTTGGCTCAGTCCCTGTAATGGTGGGGTTTGACGGTCCGGACCAGCTACAGACCGTCATTCCCGTAGCCAAGAGAATAAGCCAAAATCAAATAAAATCGCATTCCCTCCGCCCCAATGCTAATCGGTATTGTGAAACTACTGAATGTATTTGGTGCAGTATTTTATTAAAATATTTTTTTAACTGTTGTCAGCTTATTATATTGTATTTTTAACTGATATAGATTACATGCTAGTATTAAAATATAGGGGCCATCTTGCACCTAATTTATTACAGCTCTAGTTTAAAGTTTATCTGAGTTTAAGCTGAGGATCGAAATCAAACCCAGGCTTACCTACATTTCCATAAAGGGGATATTCCAACCTATCTATCTGACAGAGTCTGTACTGGCGTGTGGCATTAGTGGCTAGGTGTCAGACAGAGAGAGAGAGAGACAGAGAGAGAGACAGCGCCCCCTCACTCTGTAAAGGCACAGTGGGGGAACTACAGCTCACTGAACTACAATACACACAGAGCAGTCATTTTCATTGTCATTATTTATTTCCTCCCGAGTAACAATAAAAAAAACTTTTCTTCAACATGAGACTGGAACATAACTAACACTATTCCTTTCCCCATCTCTCTCCCTCTCTTTTTGTCTCTCACAGACAGACACACACAGAGACAGACAAACATGGAAATACAGATGGAGAGAGACAACAACAGAAACTCTCCCTCTAATCAGCCATCTCTGGCTCCTCCCCATCCATGAGCTCTGAATCCAGGGCACTCTGGTGAATCAGTTGGCAGATACAACAAAGGTAGAATGAATTTTCCCTGCCAGGACTTCGGGGGTTTTAATTCCCTTAGATGACAACCGAAAATCATCCACACATTACCAATCTCATTGGTCCATCTAGAAATTCTACTCCTTTTTGTTTTTGAGCAGCAGGATTGGTTGCAGCTTGTTGGCACTTTGCCTTTGAAATTCAGACGCTCCGAACAGTAAATGCTGTTTGCAGATCTGTAAACGCTTATGTGCCATTTTTTTGTATTTTGTACCTGTAATGCCATTCTGTCTGTTAGCACAAAATGCTCATACTGCGCATCATGTTGCAGGCTCTCAAGCCTGGTGACTGGTTCACCATGGTAGATCTGAAAGATGCCTATTTTCACATCCCCATTGCGCAGACGCTCAGGAAGTTTCCCCGCTTCGCATTCGAAGGCAGAGCATACAACTTTGCTGTTCTTCCCTTTGGCCTGTCTGTAGCCCCTTGCACATGGATGCCATGCTCACTAGATGACTGGCTGGTCTGTTCTCACTCCAGGGAGCAGGTTCAGAGCCACACGAGCCTGATCCTTGAC
This sequence comes from Amia ocellicauda, assembly GCF_036373705.1. Lineage (NCBI taxonomy): Eukaryota > Metazoa > Chordata > Actinopteri > Amiiformes > Amiidae > Amia > Amia ocellicauda. The sequence goes on from NC_089850.1 coordinate 61,943,610, forward strand.
CGCCTCTCTGAGTTGGGCCTTCGGGTCAATCGAAAGAAGAGCCACCTAACGCCAACTCAGCGGGCGCATTTCCACGGACTGCGTCTTGACTCCATTGCCAAGTTCGCCACGTATGTCCCCATACCTGCGTGTCTCTCCCTCTTCCGGTTGAGAGCCTGTGTCAGGTTGTCCTTTGCCAGAGGCTGCTGGGCCTCCTAGTGGCTGCATCACAAACCCTTCTACTTGGCCTACTTCAGTTGAGGCCTCTGCAGTGGTGGTTCAGTTCCCTCAAGATGCATCCTGATCGTGATGGTCACTCAGGCATGCTTGGAAGGTGCTCCTTTGGTGGTGAAGTGCTTCAAACCTGGTTATGACAACAGACCCCTCCAAACAGAGTTGGGGAGCTGTCTGCAATGGATGCGTAGTCCGAGGCAGATGAATGGTGCCCCCACATCAATGCTCTGCAGCTACAAGTAGTGCTCCTCAGACTTCATCACTTCCTGTCAGTACTACAGTACAGACACGTGTCGGTTCAGATGGACAACACAACAGTGGTTGCGTCTGGTCACACAGATTATACCGTCTAGCACAACATCTGCTTCTGTGGGCACAGCTTCGGCTTCACTCCATCAGAGCAGTTTACCTCCCCAGCCTCTACAACATGGCGGCGGACCTCCTCTCTCGGGGAGGCCCCCCAGGTTCAGTATGGTGACTACACTTGCTAGTGATCCAGCAACTATGGAACTGCCCGCATGGAGCCAAGCCCCATTTGAACCCCTGCATTCAACTGACCTTAAGCTAGTGTCGCTGAAGACTGCGTTTTTGCTTGCAATCACGTCTGCTAAAAGCGTGAGTGAGTTACACGCCCTGTCCGTACACCCTTTGTGTGTCTGTTTTGCGGGAGATGGCTCCAGGGTCATGCTCCAGCCTAACCCTGTGTTCCTCCTGAAAGTGCTGTCTCCAATCCATGTCAGCAGGCCTATTAAGTTGATGGCTTTGGAACTTGGAACACACATTGGAAGGACATTCGGCGCCCGGACCAGTTGTTTGTGTCCTATGGAGTGCGGACACAGGACCAGGCAGCTCTGATCTCCTCAGCCTCCCCAGGTTCCCACACATATATATTGTGACACAGTGCGAGGTGTCTTCATGTGCGGGAATCTCGGTTAAAGCTTGCAGCAAAGAAGCGATATAGCACAGGGAAGCCTTTACATATACTGTACAAAGAAAAAAACACCTAGCCTGGGGTTAGGGCGCTAACTGACACTATTGTAGCATCCATAACTACTCCTGGGCTACTACTCGGTTACCCGGTTAGAAAACAAACAAGTGAAGGGAGAGAGAGTCTTATAGTCACGACAGCATAAGCCAGTCCAGGTCAGATTTACAAATTGGGGTCTCGCAGGCAGTCAAAATCCAGTAGGTCAGTTCGCTATTACTTCTCTTTCTCTCCTTCTCACTCTACAACAAACCAAACACCCTCCTTACTTTTCCCCTCAGGTACTCTCATTATCGGCAGCTGTCCATGTCTTCCGCCCCACAGCCTGTCACTGTTGCGTCAGCCACTGCGTTCAGTATCCGGCTGCACGCCCTGCATGCTGTCAGTGTGTTCTGGGCAACAGCTCATATAGGGGAATCCAATAGGTCCTAATAATAATATACCTCCCGTTCCGCACCACACCCTGTACAATGTCACAAAATGTACATATCTATCTATGTCTAGTGTGTAGTAGTGTGGTACAATACACACAGTACAGTCTCTGTGTCTTAGTCTGTCTCTCTCACAGACGCACACAGACCTACAGAGACACAGTGCAGTGTCAGTGACCACAAAGTGGCAACAAACTAAATCTCTTTGCAAATGGGAGTTCCTTGGTCAGTCGAGCCAAATTGATCAGAAAGAATGAACACAGACTCAGGTTCACAGAAAGTCAAAATTACAGATTTTATTAAAGCGACAACTAAACCAGCAATACAAGAGGAGGTACAGTAATAAGTCAGAGACATTATGGGTATATAAGCCTGTACTCTGGGCTTTAGAGACTACAATAAGTCATTAAAACAAAAGTAAATATGCATGTTAATATTGTTAGTCTGATGCAAATATCTAATTGCGTTCATATTTTGTGTACAGAAAATCATTACATCAGTCTCCAGAAAGAGAGTTACAGTTCCACCTGGGTTGGGATGTCCCTGGCCATCCCACTAATTCATGAATTAGGTTGTTATGACTTTAGACATAGACAGGGTCTGCAGACGCGTATCAAACCCCTGTGATGTTTAGATTCAAGACAGCGAACAGCGGAAGAGTGAATATCTTTAAGAGCCCACTGGTAGTTAATTAATCATCACCAGGAGCATGAATGGTAATTCTCATGCAACTCCAACATGAAAGGAAGGAGAATAATATCTTCACAGACTATCCCTCTTAAACCTGTATGTCCTCTTATTTCACGCTTGTTTCTCGAGTTCATATAATGACGAATATTGAATGTGCGACACTTACGGATTGCCCAGAAAAGGTGCTACGTGTTGCCGTGTGGGGAATGAGTTGCTGTTAAAGCTCTGTGCTCTAGAGGACTTTGTGAGGAGTGCGGGAACACCTCGCTCTGCACAAGGCAGAGGGTCCAGAACAATCTGCGCTCAACGGGGGCAGAGCAACCCTGCATGAATGGGGGCAGGTTTCAGAAACATGACAATGAGCATGAAAATGAGTGAGTACTGATACAAATGTGCTGTTCATCAGAAAATTTGATAAATTAACAATCATACCAATAATAATAACATCATAAACTCACTATTGCCCCGTTTCCACTGGCGGACATGTCTGGACGCGTCCAGGTTTTGTGGCCGGTTAACTATCTGCTGCCAGACGTGGCCGTAAGTGTCCGTCACGCCCACCAAGGAAATACTTCGCTTTCAGAAGTAGAGATTTATGCTTGACTTGTAGACAGACAGGGAAGAGATCAGATACATTGTGTCGGAAGATATAATCTCAAGTGCCATGTGCGATAACAAAGAAATTACAGTTTTATTAGCAGCATGGAGTGAAATATGTACAGAAACAATTACTGCTCACAGTTAATGTCCGAGTATATTAATAACTTGCCAAACATGGATTTCACAGGACCGTGACTCGTTAAAAATAAACTGAAGGATAATAATCGGATCGGTAGCAGCCGATTTTATAAATATTTTATGAACTAGATACTGTTTCAGGCTGTCATTTTGTGAATGGAGACAATCAATATGAAGGTGAACACGATTTAGTTAACGTGTGCCCATTTACAAGTTAAATGAATGAATAAATAAATACAGCAGATCTGGGTTTCCCTATAAAACATTAAGGACTGGATTAATAAATGCGCCCATAAGTCCATAAATGCCATGACTGAAACTTTAATTAAATTAAATTAAATTATAACCTGCTATATTGTAGCTGCTGTTACTATACGATTAATCGTGAAATGTGTGTTTTTTGTTTAAACTGTAACTTGCCCTGGTTAAGGACGTCTTTTAAGTAAATTAAAAATAATATGGCAAAAAGTGTCATTTGCAGTTACAAATCTGTAGAAAGAGTAATAAGTTAAGTTGTGCCATTTAAAATACATATATACTAGCACATATCTTGATGATGATCACAATAATAACAATAACAATAATAACAATAGCAAATATTTATTTTTATTATTGCACATGGAAACATTTTCTTACGGTAACATAATGCTTGTCTAAATATAAAGTTGTCTATACACGTTTAGCTATTCCTAATATCTCTTAACAGAAAAGTGTATGTATTACGTTGTCTCCAATCATGTAAAGCATCAATAATAAAATAGACACAAAAGTCCTTTCCACATCAGGCTCTATCACTCGTAGTGTTGTTTTCTGCCTGTTTTTAAAACTAAACAAACCAAACCCACAATCGCTCTGCTCCTCCTGCAACAGGGGACAGACTTGCTACAATGGCCTGGTTTTACAAAAAGCTCTGGGATGCGTCCGGCACAGCATGGCACGGACGCTTAAGCCAGTGGAACCAAAGCATTAATCTGTTGGAATGTTTACTTTAATCAACCAAAGTTCCTGTTCCTGACTGACGATCTATCGCTGCATTTTAGATTCTCCCTCAAAACTTTTTCTTCCGGCTTGTTTTGGACCCCATATCGTTATCACCATTATTTTGTATTAATTTTGAATGTGTTCACTCGCTAAACAGATCTGCTAATGTCTACACTTTATTGGGGGGAGGTGGGTGGGGGGGTCAGTCTGACAGCAGTTAATGAGCTGTGCTGTTTTTTTAAACCACTACACCATCTATGAGTGCAAGTTTCACTAATTTGGGATATTGTTATTTAAATGTTGAAATGAATTAATTATTTTCATAAACAGTACTGTATAGCATATCTCTCTTTCTTCCTCTCTCTCACAATCAGACACTAATCTCCACCTCCAGCCCCTTCTCATCTGTGACCTTTGACCCCAGGGTGCTCCGACGAATCAGGTGCCAGCCCCTCAGGGACTTCCTGGTGATGTCCGGTTCCTGGCCACGCCCCCTGCACATGGGTTGAAAGAGAGACACTTCGGAGGGGGTGTGGTCAATGCCAGGGCCAAACACATAGGCCCCGGAGGGGGTGGGGTCTGGCTTCTCTTTGACCTCATCCTCCTCCTCATTGTTGGTGTTGGCAGAGCAACCTATCTTCTGTGCATTCTGGTCATTCCTCTCATCAACCCTGAATAATAATGATGATAATAATAATAACAACAATACTGAATGTCTGATGGAGCTGTATTGTGCATCACTGCATTGTGCAGTTGTGTTTAATTGTGTTGCTGTTGTCATAGTATGCATCTGTGTAAGCATGAAACAACCGCAATGCATAACTGCCACTACACACCTGTCACTCACACTGTCACTCTCTCAGTGTCTCTCTCTCTCACAGTCACCGCAGGGCCCAGCTTACCTCAGGTACCAGTTGTCTCCGAGACCGTAGACCCGCCCACTGATCCCCATCCGGGGCCACAGCCTGCGGGGCAGCCAGCGCTCCAGCATGAGAGTGGCGGCAACGACCTGAGAGAGAGAGACTGTGTGTCAGTGGGTCGGTGTGTCAGAGTGTCATTGTGTCAGTGGGTCGGTGTGTCGGTCTGACCTGTGCTCTCCACACCTCCTCCTTCTCATTGGCCACTCTGCACGTTGTGTCGGACACCATGGCGATCAGCAGGTTGTTTATGAGCATGAAATACAGCAAGGAGAAGATGACATGCAGCACGAACACCACCACGGGGGTGGCCTGGGTGGGGTCCACGAGCATGTTGACCATGGCCACGGACACCTGGAACTCGTAGAACAGGGTGGAGGGGAAGGAGTTGAACGCGGGAATGGCATTGGGATTCTGAGTCATGTATACCACCCATATGCCTGGAGGGACAGAGAGAGAGAGGGAGGGAAAGAGGCAGGGAAGGAGAGACAATGGAGATTGATTATTTTATTTTTTCAGTTCGCTGAGCACCACCTGATGACTTTAACTACAGTCGGGTGATTACAGAGGCTCATCAGTAGGGTATCCAGTAAGTGAAACAATACGCTCTTTGTAATGGTGGTGGGAAAGCAAAGCATCACGGGAGCTGTGGTCAGAGCATTTTAAATAGTGACACAAAAAACTGCAATTGCCATGGTGCACTTGACATGTGTTGTGGCTGAAAACACAGTATCTTAGGAGCTGTACTAACAAAACAGAGGGGGAGAGAGAGAGAGAGAGAGAGAGAGAGAGAGAGAGAGAGAGAGACTCTATATATGTGCAAATAATAATGATAGTTATACAAATCTGTAGTTGATTGTTAATGACACATTGTCAAGAGGTGTGACTCACCAGAGCTGAACCCCATTAGCACCACGACACTCAGCCAGAAGTACTTGTGAAAATCACCACATATGGCCTTGGGAAATAATTACATACATCTGAATTAATCATTTAACAGGGTTACACAGAATTCACCTCAGTACAGTCCAGTATAGAGCAGTCATAGTCCAATATTGGAACAGTGAAGAACCAGCCCAGGCGAGTACAGTCCAGTCCAGTATTGTGCAGGATAGTCCAGTACAGTCCCGTCCAGTACAGTGCAGAACTGTCCTGTCCATTACAGTGCAGTCCAATCCAGGACAGTGCAGTCCAGCATAGTGCAGTCCAGTCCAGTCCAGTAAAATACTTGAATTTGAATTTGACTGGGGGAGAGAGAGAGACTAGGAGAGAGATGGAAAAGAGAGAGTGCTAGAGAGACAGAGACGGAAAAAGACAGATGGAGATAGAGACAGAGACGGAAAAAGAGAGAGAAAGAGAGATGAGAACACACATAGTCCCATGCTGCAAAGGAGCCATTGACTTCCACAGAGAGGGGGAGCAGAGGATGGTGGGAGTTTGCTCACCTTCTGGATTGAGACGACGATGGGGCCCAGAAACTCAAAGCCGCGGGCAAAGTACATGGTGTTGCACCAACTGAGGGTCAGCGCAAGTGCCATGACATCAATCTCCCCGTTTCCGCTCATATTGGTCAGCCGCAAAACCAGTATGACCAGTACCATGCAGGCATAGCTGATACTTGGGGAGAGAGAGAGAGAAATAGAAATAGATCCACAGACCCTAATACCAACCCCAGAGACACTCCTGACACAGAAAGACACTCAGACCCTCCTGCATAAATGAACCATGAAAACTACTGTACCCAGAATGCACCAGAAAAAGACAGCGGCATAAATGGGTAATTGTATGTAAAAATAATGTGAATATATTGTAACAATTGTAAGTCGCCCTGGATAACAGTGTCTGCTAAGGAATGAAATAATAAGCAGCAGCTGTGCACACAGGGTGCTGATGGGTAATGTAGTGCTCTCAGTGACACTCACAGTAATACATGGAATGGTCCCCCAAGAACAGTCTGACCAAAATGTCTTTTCGGTCCAAAATGCCAAAGACTAGGGATCTGGGGAAAAATGATTAATACATTGTTACTATTGTTGTTTTAATCATCTTTCTTATAGACAATTCAGTTGCATTTCATTTTAGTGCGTTGCTTGATTGATGGCAGGACTGGTGGTGATGAGAATGACATTTCCCACAATGCACCGATACACCTTTCCCATTGACGTGCATTGTAGTCACAAGTCAAGTTGTTAATACCCATTGCAATGAACTTGGCGTGTGAAGTTATTCTCTATTGCTATTGATTGCCTGTTTACGACCTCTGTGTGGACCCTGACCAACGATTCCTGGATTCTCCCTACCAGCCTGTTTGCCTCATCATTGACCCCCTGCTTGCCTCATCGACCTCATCTTCAGATTATCCTTGACATTGTTGATTACTGGTTTTCCCCCTCGCCTGTCCCTGGACTACCATTTCTCCGCACCTGGGTTCCTCTCGTCCACGATGCTTCGTCGCAACTACTACTACTACTAATAATAATAATAATAATACTAATAATAGTAATTTAGCCATACCATTTAGACATGTCCTTGGCGATTTACGTGAGTAAGCTATTCAATCAAAAATAGTCTACATGAACACCATTATGCAGAAGTGGTTGTATATTAAATGTAAAGTTCAAAAAGCAAAGTTTGAAGGACACAATTATTATTTCAATTAAAAATCATTATTTCTAACCTTGTCAATGACTATATTTTCTATTCATTTTGCTATATCTCCTATTCAAACTAATTTCATGTATGTTTTCATGGAAAACAAGGACATTTCAAAGTGACCCCAAACTTTTGAATGGTAGTGTTTATTAAAAAAAATAAACTTAACCTACACCTACAGTGGGGGAAAAAAGTATTTGATCCCCTGCTGATTTTGTACGTTTGCCCACTGACAAAGAAATGATCAGTCTATAATTTTAATGGTAGGTGTATTTTAACAGTGAGAGACAGAATAACAACAACAAAATCCAGAAAAATGCATTTCAAAAAAGTTATACATTGATTTGCATGTTAATGAGGGAAATAAGTATTTGATCCCCTATCAATCAGCAAGATTTCTGGCTCCCAGGTGTCTTTTATACAGGTAACGAGCTGAGATTAGGAGACTCTCTTAAAGGGAGTGCTCCTAATCTCAGCTCGTTACCTGTATAAAAGACACCTGTCCACAGAAGCAATCAATCAGATTCCAAACTCTCCACCATGGCCAAGACCAAAGAGCTGTCCAAGGATATCAGGGACAAGATTGTAGACCTACACAAGGCTGGAATGGGCTACAAGACCATCACCAAGCAGCTTGGTGAGAAGGTGACAACAGTTGGTGCGATTATTCGCAAATGGAAGAAACACAAAATAACTGTCAGTCTCCCTCGGTCTGGGGCTCCATGCAAGATCTCACCTCGTGGAGTTTCAATGATCATGAGAACGGTGAGGAATCAGCACAGAACTACATGGGAGGATCTTGTTAATGATCTCAAGGCAGCTGGGACCATAGTCACCAAGAACACAATTGGTAACACACTACGCCGTGAAGGACTGAAATCCTGCAGCGCCTGCAAGGTCCCCCTGCTCAAGAAAGCACATGTACAGGCCCGTCTGAAGTTTGCCAATGAACATCTGAATGATTTAGAGGAGAACTGGGTGAAAGTGTTGTGGTCAGATGAGACCAAAATCGAGCTCTTTGGCATCAACTCAACTCGCCGTGTTTGGAGGAGGAGGAATGACCCCAAGAACACCATCCCCACCGTCAAACATGGAGGTGGAAACATTGGGGGTTTGGGGGGGGGTTTCTGCTAAGGGGACAGGACAACTGCACCGCATCACAGGGACGATGGACGGGGCCATGTACCGTCAAATCTTGGGTGAGAACCTCCTTCCCTCAGCCAGGGCATTGAAAATGGGTCGTGGATGGGTATTCCAGCATGACAATGACCCAAAACACACAGCCAAGGCAACAAAGGAGTGGCTCAAGAAGAAGCACATTAAGGTCCTGGAGTGGCCTAGCCAGTCTCCAGACCTTAATCCCATAGAAAATCTGTGGAGGGAGCTGAAGGTTCGAGTTGCCAAACGTCAGCCTCGAAACCTTAATGACTTGGAGAGGATCTGCAAAGAGGAGTGGGACAAAATCCCTCCTGAGATGTGGGCAAACCTGGTGGCCAACTACAAGAAACATCTGACCTCTGTGATTGCCAACAAGGGTTTTGCCACCAAGTACTAAGTCGAAGGGGTCAAATACTTATTTCCCTCATTAACATGCAAATCAATTTATAACTTTTTTGAAATGCATTTTTCTGGATTTTTTTGTTGTTATTCTGTCTCTCACTGTTAAAATACACCTACCATTAAAATTATAGACTGATCATTTCTTTGTCAGTGGGCAAACGTACAAAATCAGCAGGGGATCAAATACTTTTTTCCCTCACTGTACATAAGAAGAAACCGCCTCAATCCCACACTGCCTGGCTCGCAGCACTGTTCTGTTACACCAGCACAGATACCAGCTTTGATGTGAAACCTGCTTTAAGTAGCCTACGGCCGCAAACAACTGTCCTATTGGATTTAGTCTCAAATACATGAATAAAATGAGAACATACATGAATATTGGGAACATTTAAAAATAGACTGGATAGGACCCTTGGATCACTTAGATATTAATGGACACCAAACAAGCACGATGGGTCGAATGGCCTCCTCTCATTTGTAAACTTTCTTATGTTCTTATGTTCTTAAAACAAGAAAACAATAATAATAATTGAAGCGCAGGCCCCCTTGGTGGTTGATGTAAGCCTTAAGACCTTGAGCGAGAGAAAGTGGAGTTCCATTGTGGAGAAGGGCTCAAAGGGAGCACCACTAAGTCCTTGCAGAACTAATTCCAAGTCCCAGGCTGGAATTGTGTCCTTTACTGGTGGTCTCAGACGTCTCGCACCCTTCAGAAACTGGGTTGCCAGGAAATGGGCTCCTGGGGAGACATTGTCAATCTTATCATGGCATGCGGAGGTATCAGCCAGATACACCTTCAGTGTGGAAGCCGATTTCCCGTCTTCTAGCAGTTGTTGCAGGAAGCACAGGATAGTCGACATGGGGCACAACATCAGGTCCACTTGTCTGGCTAGACACCAGTTCTGGAAGGCTGACCATTTCTAAATGTATTGGGCCCTAGTGGAGGGGGCCCTGGCCGATTGTAGCGTCACAAAGACATTGTCAGGCAGTCCCAGAGACATTAGGCGGTGCCTTTCAGGGGCCAAACCCACAACTGTACCTGTGCTGGGTCTGTGCCAGCATCTGTGCCTGCGTCATGAACCACAATTGGGGGGCCACCGGGGGGCGATCAAGAGGACTTGGGCCCCATCCTGTCGAATCCTCTCCAGTCTCAGTGGAAGAAGTGGAGGGAAAGCGTACAGCAGTTCCTGCGGCCATGGGTCAGCAAAGGTGTCCACGCCCAGGGGACCGCCTCCTGTTTCCATGGAGAACCATAGAGGGCAGTGGGACGTTGCCCACAAAGCAAATAGGTAGACCCGTACGTTGATGTGAGCTCCCATCCCATTCCAGACAGTGCCCCATCCCCTGGGATGATGACTTCCCTTCTGTGCCGGCAGCCGAGGGGAGAGCCGAGGCGCAGATTGTCTTGATTTCTCCACCAGGACAGTGCCTGCCAGCATGTTAAGGTCACTGTTAGTGGGTGGTGTTTGTCTCTCACTGAGTTTCACCTGTGGGCGTTTACCCAGTGTTGTAATGGACACATCTGCATGAGACCCAGGGGAAGAATATTTGAGGTGGCCTCCATCAGCCCCAACAGTTTTTGAAATTTGACCAGTTGGAGAGTCGATGCCCTTTTGAATGATGCAAGGCACTTCTCCTCTCCAATAACTCGATTCTGTCTCTGGACAGGTAGGCAAGCATGTTCTGAGAGTCTAGCCTCATTCCCTGTCTGTGCGGGTTCAAGAGAGATTTTCTCTGTGTGAACTGAGAGACCCAGTTTAGTCACGTGACGTATGACCTCTGCTTTATGGTCCTCTGCCTGAAGCATGGAGTCTGTGCACACCAGCCAGTTGTCCAGAAAATTCAGGATCCTTATCCCCTTTGTCCTGTGGGGGGCCAAGACTGCATCCATGCACATGTGTGGGGCGCCAGCAAGAGGCCAAATGGCAGCACACTGAACTCGAACACCTGGCCTTGGAAGGCATTATTTCCTGTGTGCCGGTGAGGATGGCGATGTGGAAGTAGGCGTCCCTGAGGTCTATTTATGTGAACCAGTCGTGCCGGCCAGACAGACTGGAGGATATGCTGTGCAGTCAACATGCTGAAGTTTATTTTCTTCAGAAACATGCTGAGGCCCCTCAGGTCGAGAATGGGCCTGAAGCCTCCGTCCTTCTTTGGCACTAGGAAGTATCCCAAGTAGAACCCTGCTTGAGAGTCCTCTGCAGCCACTAGTCTATTGCTCATTTCTCCTGCATCATAAAGATGTCCTGTGACAGAGCTTTCTGGGGGGGGCAGAGTGGAAATGGAGGGCGTATCCATGGGTCATCATCGTTCGCACCCAGGAGTCCTGGGTGTAGGCTTGCCATTGGGTCTGGTCAGTCTGTTGGGTGGTGGTGGGGGTGGTGATGACGGCCGGGTCCCTTCAGGGACGCTCCTGTGGCTTCGCAGGGGGCCTTCGGGGGTCTCCCCGGCCCTTAGGTCTCCAGCCGGAAAGCCTATTCTTGCCCAGTGGCATCGTTAGGCCTGGGCTTCCGGGGCTTAAGCCCCAGGTCTTTTTGTACTAGCCCCGGTTCTTTTGATCCAATTCCAATAATATATATATATATATATATATATACAATATATACAATATATATAATATATAATATATACTCCGATTATTTACCATAACGGCATTGCTGCGCGATTATCAGCGGCGTCGCCAGCCATTTTTGCCGGGAACCTTTTGGGTGTTGCCCTGAACATAATTTTAATATCTCGACAAAAAAATCGTAATGTGTGTGAATGTGTGATAGTTTTCGTAACATGCTGTAACAGTCTGTCAAAATAAATGCAGTGTCTCTAGCATGTCAGTGAACATCTCTAACTCTAACTCTGTCTGAGGGGGTGTGGATCTGATGGGCCGTGCTGAGTGACACTAGTCAAACAGCGGGAAGAGAGAGTCAGCGGGAAGAGACTAGAGGAGAAATGACAGAACATAGACAAAAACAACTGGGTATTTTTTGATTTTTCCAAAAGAGGAGTAAGGGTAAGAATCTAGCTTATGTATAAACTTTTGAAATTGCCTGTTGATTTATGATATGAATTGGATTCGGCACCTACAATCATGATGAAGAGAAATGTACATAGCTCATCATGATTGCCACCGTTGTAATTGTAGCTAGACTACTGTAGCTAGCTACTGTAATGGGCTAAACTTAACTTTACACAGCATTGTACTTTAATATGTAGGTAAAAAACATAGTGTAGGCATACACTCACCTAAAGGATTACTAGGAACACCTGTTCAATTTCTCATTAATGCAATTATCTAACCAACCAATCACATGGCAGTTGCTTCAATGCATTTAGGGGTGTGGTCCTGGTCAAGACAATCTCCTGAACTCCAAACTGAATGTCTGAATGGGAAAGAAAGGTGATTTAAGCAATTTTGAGCGTGGCATGGTTGTTGGTGCCAGACGGGCCGGTCTGAGTATTTCACAATCTGCTCAGTTACTGGGATTTTCACGCACAACCATTTCTAGGCTTTACAAAGAATGGTGTGAAAAGGGAAAAACATCCAGTATGCGGCAGTCCTGTGGGCGAAAATGCCTTGTTGATGCTAGAGGTCAGAGGAGAATGGGCCGACTGATTCAAGCTGATAGAAGAGCAACTTTGACTGAAATAACCACTCGTTACAACCGAGGTATGCAGCAAAGCATTTGTGAAGCCACAACACGTACAACCTTGAGGCGGATGGGCTACAACAGCAGAAGACCCCACCGGGTACCACTCATCTCCACTACAAATAGGAAAAAGAGGCTACAATTTGCACAAGCTCACCAAAATTGGACAGTTGAAGACTGGAAAAATGTTGCCTGGTCTGATGAGTCTCCATTTCTGTTGAGACATTCAGATGGTAGAGTCAGAATTTGGCGTAAACAGAATGAGAACATGGATCCATCATGCCTTGTTACCACTGTGCAGGCTGGTGGTGGTGGTGTAATGGTGTGGGGGATGTTTTCTTGGCACACTTTAGGCCCCTTAGTGCCAATTGGGCATCGTTTAAATGCCACGGCCTACCTGAGCATTGTTTCTGACCATGTCCATCCCTTTATGACCACCATGTACCCATCCTCTGATGGCTACTTCCAGCAGGATAATGCACCATGTCACAAAGGTCCAATCATTTCAAATTGGTTTCTTGAACATGACAATGAGTTCACTGTACTAAACTGGCCCCCACAGTCACCAGATCTCAACCCAATAGAGCATCTTTGGGATGTGGTGGAACGGGAGCTTCGTGCCCTGGATGTGCATCCCACAAATCTCCATCAACTGCAAGATGCTATCCTATCAATATGGGCCAACATTTCTAAAGAATGCTTTCAGCACCTTGTTGAATCAATGCCACGTAGAATTAAGGCAGTTCTGAAGGCGAAAGGGGGTCAAACACAGTATTAGTATGGTGTTCCTAATAATCCTTTAGGTGAGTGTATATGATATATTAGGTACGTAGGATATCTTATTATGAGTCTAATTTAAGTTTATTTCATGGTTTTGCAGAGGGTAGCAAAGATGAGCTACAAACTGAAGAGCCAGGATCAGCAGCTGAGTCAGAGTCAGGCATAGAAACTGGTACAACTGTTTGGTGTTACTTTGTGTATTTGTGTGTCAGAGAGAGACATTAATGAGTGAAGCAATTTTGATTAGCTAAAATGCTAATGCTACTCATCATGCCTGTACATTGGAATTCATATTGCAATTGCAATGTCAGTATAGACTGGTCAATGTCACAGTGTACTTTTTAAAGTTACACTGAACTTGAATGTAAGTAAGGTGCCAGAGTGCATAAAAAAACATCAAAATAGAGCTGTTATATAGAAAAAATACGGGGGAGGATCCCCCCGGACCCCCCTACAGAAATCCAGGCTAAGCCCTGGAAGTCCTCAAATCCTAGAAATGCCCCTGTTCTTGCCCCTCGCCTGCAACTGGCCTGCATGAGCCAAAGATGGCATCGGGCTGCTACCATGGCTGTGAGGGATCTCCCCATGGCTTTCCCTGCCTCAGGCAGCAGGTCCATCATATATGCAGACACAAGCTCCAGCTCTTCCGCATCTCCAGCAGACTGTCGGTCCCTCATCCATCCAGCCAGGTGTCCCATGTAAAGAACTAGGATGGCTTGGACCTCTGACGTTTCAGCAGAGTATGCCTTCTTAAGCATAGCATTGGTGATACTGCTCTGTTTGTTAGGACAAATGGGTTATTTACAATGCATAAGTCTGGCCACTGAGTCTCCTATTGGTGGAAAGGATCACAGGCTTTTTTGGTCCACCCCACCCCGTTGTGCACATCGCGTCTGCCTGTCTGGAAGTTACAGGAGCAGATGCTGGTGGATTCCAAGTGGACTGGATGATATCCACATAGTCCTCAAAGAGGGGCTGAACAGTGTGTGCAGTCTCCCGCCCACTCCAGCTCATCCAGAACTCTGTGGCTCGTCTGGTATTCTCTCTGCCCCGATTCACACACGCTACTCCACTGCTCCGCTCCCTCCACTGGCTCCCGATAACGGCAATCATTCAGTTCAAGACATTGACCCTCACCTACCGCTGTCTCAACCACACTGCACCAAGCTACCTTCAGTCACTCGTCTCTCCATACATCCCCTCCAGACCACTGCACTCCTCCAGTGCTAGAAAACTAACTCTGCCTCCTCTCCACTCTCCTTCCTCCAGAGCCACTCCTTCTCATCCCTGGCCCCTAAGTGGTGGAACGACCTTCCCACTGAAGACAGCAGAGTCCCTGACCACCGTCCGGCACTTACGCAAGACACATCTTTTCAGACTCTAATTTAGCCATTTACTCTCCTGTAAGATAACACTTTTTATAACAACGTTTTATCATACTACTTGCCTTGCATTACTAGTACTTGTATTGTTTATTTTGATTCCCCTGTGCTCCCTTTCTCTTGGGCCTTGACTGTGACCTACATCTTGTCTGCACTCATCAGCTTTTACAATCCAGGATGTAAGACCTCATATATTGTATACACTTGTGTAAATTGGAATTTGTAAAATGTATTATGCTTTGAATTGCACTGTATTCTGTAAATTGGAATTTGTAATGTGTTATGCCTTGAACTGCACTGTATTTTTGTACTTTGTATTACGCTTATTTTGTAAGTCGCCCTGGATAAGGGCGTCTGCTAAGAAAAAATAAATAATAATAATAATAATATGCTGTCTAGGTCGATGTTTGCGTCGATGTTGGTCAAGGGTTGTCGATGGGATGTCTTGATCCTCGATGTCGATCGACGAATGTCGACGTTGATGGAGTTGGGGACGTCGAAGTTTGAGGTGTCGAAAGGGGGAACAAGAGGTTGACAGATGTGGTCGAGATCGACGAAGGTGATCGAGAGGTTGACGGAGGTGGACGAGGTCGGCAGATGTGGTCAAAGGTCGACAGCGGTGGTCGAAGGTCAACAGAAAGTCGAGAAGTCGACAAGTTCGACATATGTTGATGTCAAGGAGGGTCGGATATTGATGTGAGTCAGCGTGGGGGATTTCCCCAACCAGGAGATGGATGAGAGGTGAATGAGGACGTTAAGCCAACCGAACTCGCAGGAGGCTGCTCCAGCCGGAGTAGCATCACATTCTTGTAGTCACCTTCCGTCACTCAAATCTGTTAAAAAGAAGTGGTACAGCAAGTAGTTTTGTACAACAGATCTCAATGGAGGAACCGGTCATCTCTGAGCGAGACTCCTGCCACACACTTACCTCCGAAGATAAGCCATTTTTTGGACCGAAGTCAGATGAGAAACTCCGAAGACTGTAGAAATAATATTAATACTCCAAAGACAATCCAAGCAATCCAAGCAAATCTAAACTCCGCAGAGCCGGTGAGCACACTTCTCCACTTAGCACTCATGCTCACGCAAAGCAAAACTAAACTAATCTCTATCACTGGCAAGGTGAAAGAAGAAATGGCAGGCAGCTGCAGTCAGGAGGAGACTTTTCACAGACACTGGGGGCGGGTCTTCCTCCTGCCAGCAGAGCCCCTATTGGTACATGTTTTCACTGATTGGAAGGTCAGAAGGCTCTTCCCATTTGGTAATGGCTGTCTTTCAATTTGAAAGGGAATCACTTCTTGTCCCGCCTTCCAGAATGTTTGTTGCTAGGAGGAAATACAAGCATGAAAAGATTGTGCCACAATTATAAAAGGGACTAAATAAATAAATAAATAACAAAATAAATATGTAAATAAAAAGATAGATACATATATATATATATATATATATATATATATATTTTTTTTTTATTTCCATTTATTTCCATTTTTATTTATCTATGTATTTATTTTTTGTCATATTTTATTTATTTATTTATTCATTTTGGCACAAATTATCCTCCATAGTGTGAGAGCAAGGGCTCTTGGGAGTTGCTGTTCCTGACCTCCATCATGAGGATGACCAGAGCTCCTATCACACTGATGATCTCGCCCACCAGACGCAGAAGATCCTGAGAGGAGACATAGCAGTCCTGAGAGAGAGAGAGAGAGAGAGAGAGAGAGAGAGACAAAGGATATATAGCACAGAACATTAACTCTGACTCACTGCACTGTATTAACATCCTCCCTCCTTCCCTCTCCTCTCCCCCTCCTCTCTCGTCTCCCTCTTCCACACAAACCCTGACCCCCTCTCCCTCTCTCCCACTGTCCTCCCCCCACCCTCACCTGCAGTGGCTTCTGTATGTAGATGGTGCTGGAGTCTGCGTACTGCAGGGTGTAATTGCTGGGCACGGGCTGCAGGGGGCGGTAGAAGCAGCACAGTGTGAAGCAGCTCAGATACAGCACGTAGAGCAGCAGGAGGCAGCGGAAGTACAGCCGGCCATAGAGCTGCCACTTCAGCCTGGTCAGCTGGCGCACAGGGGTCACCTCCAGCACCTGCCGAGCCTGGAGGGGCAGAGAGGTACATGTGACTGACTGACACACTGACTGAGTTCCAGACCCCTGACACTCTCATAGACACACACACACACACTCACCTTTCTGTTGGAGCTGCTCACTATGAGCTCCAGCACTGAGCACAGGTCGCTCCAGGAGTCGATCTCTGTCAGGTCATACAGGGTGGAGGTCACAGGGCCCAGACTGCACTGCACTCTGCGCCGCCGGTCCACCATCTGCTGGAACATCTGGCAGAGAGAGAGTGAGAGGGATTGTGGTGAGGTTTGATTGGGACTGCTTTCTGGACTATGATTCCCATGGTGCTCTGGGCAGGCTGGACCATTGACAGGCACAGGATGGGAAAGGCAGGGAATCATGGACCTTTTCACCCTGGAACAGAGGAGACTACATGGGGACTTGATTCAAATCTTCAAATTCATGAAAGGCATCGACCACATGAAACCAGAGGAGCTTTTCCAGATCAGCAGGGACACACGCACCCGGGACACAAATGGAAATTGGGCTTCAAGGCATTCAAGACAGAAAACAGGAGACACTTCTTCACACAGAGAGGCGTCACAATCTGAACAAACTCCCCAGCGATGCGGCTGAAGAGACAATTTGGGAACATTCAACAACAGACTGGATAGGATCCTTGATCACTTATTATTAATGGACACCAAACGAGCACGATGGGGCAAATGGCCTCCTTTGTAAACTTTCTTATGTTCTTATGGGATATGTAGTAATTGGGGGGAGTAAACATGACACTTAGCACTCAGTTAACTAAAAAACAATCTGTATCTCCCATGAGACTTAGCGCTCCACTCCCTGTACTAATCAATAGCCCCGATGCCCCAGGGCACCATGGGAGCTGTAGTCCAGTCTCCCTTTCTATCTGTCTCTCTCACCGTCACGTTGCCCTTCTTTGCAGCCAGTTTGAGGGGGGTGAGTCCACGGTGATTGGGCAAGAAGTCCAGGGAGACGCCCCCCTGCCCTGTCTCCCCCTTCCCTTCCCCCTGGCCTCCCATCCTCCCCCCATCCTCCTGTCTGTCCGCCAGCTGCATCAGCAGGTTGAAGATCTGACAGCTTACAGTATTACTGGGCTGGAGAATCAGGATGTGCAGGACAGTGTTACCTGAGAGAAAGAGAGAGAGAGAGAGAGAGAGAGAGAGAGAGAGAGAGAGAGAGAGAGAGGTTAATACACAAACACTGACTGACAGAGATAGGGAAAGAGGGAGGGAGAGAGATAGAGAGAGAGAGGGGTTAATACACTAACACGAACTGACCGAGCACACTGTCCTGCAGGGCCGTGCACAGATAATTTGGGGGGCAGGGGCTCAAGCAAAAAAAAAAGGTTCACCCTATACCTCCGAGGGGGCACTGATGGGGGCACTTATAGAGTCGCAGGGATAAAGGGCAGGGGCTCAAGCCCCCCCTGGGGTCTATCTGTGCACGTGCCTGGTGTCCTGAGTAAGAGTCAGATTTCTCAAACTTCTCCAAAGTGGTGTAGGGGGTAAAGAAAATGACATCATCAAATCGATGTATTCAGAAAATAAATGTGGAGTAAAGATTGGCAATACACCAACACTGACTGAGGGAGATAGGGAGAGAGAGAGAGACAGATTAATACACTTAAGTCCCATTCATACTGCAATAAGTGTTTGCCTGCTTTCTTCCTATTGCACCCCCATTCACACTAGCTTTGAATGCTGGCAAAAAACAGAGAATGCCAGCAAGAACGTTGTAGCCTTGGGATCAAGATGCTACAGACGCCTTTGGATTCGGGAGAGGAGACACAGACCGATATTCTGGACGTTCAATCCCCGTTTTGTCAGTTTCTTTCCACTGTGTTTACTTGGTTCTGACCAGGACGCCGGTTCGGCTTGGACTCATTACCAAGAACAAATAGTCAAGAGGGAAACGCAAACGATACATCAATCTAGGTGCGTATCTGTGCTATTACCAGTTCATCCAGCTGTATGGTTGTGTGTACCCAACAGTCACAGACAGAGTTGTAATGACTCAAGTCAATGACTCGAATTGAGTCAGACTCAAGTTGCATTGTTTGATGACTTGAGTCATTGATATCAAATTATTCGACTTGCCTCAAGTCCCTGCAAAAAAGAGTGCTCAAAATATGTGACTCGACTCATGTCAAAACACAAAAGTCTCCATCTGACTCAAGTCATTGTCTTCTACTGTACATGCAGTCATCTTGTCGTATAAACAGAACAGGCTTCTGCAGTGATTGGCAATACCACTGCTAAGGAAATACTTTTCCAGCTTATAGCACAGTTCTGTGATCATAACGTCAACAAGCGTCAGTGTACCAGAATCAACACAGATACTGTGAATTCATAGGTTCAATTGTCAGATTCTGCACAGATTTGCGCAGATCTGCAAAAATCAGCAGAAATCGACCAGAGGGAAGATGTCAGTGTAAGGTAGTGTTAAACTGTACATTCAACAATATGGAAAGCTGCACGCTAATTAATATGAGCATCGAAGAGTGTATGTGTGCATGCATAATGCATCTGCCTAGTCTCCCATTTTTACCATTGTTTTGTTTTTTAATTTTCATCCCATGTCAAAACAGTACAGGACTGTATCGGTTAATCCAGTGTCATACAGTAAAAAAATGAAAACATACATTCTGTGTTACTTACATGTGCAAATACATTATGTGGCCTCCATATGAATTTAAATCCCACCAAATTTCCTTTCATGTGGTGTCTGACACAATTATAGGGTACTTTCACTTGAGAAAAAGTGAGAAAATATTTGTTTAATTTTGGTATTATTCATTAATGTACATCCAATCCAATTCAGCACAGATATTTGTATATATATTGCTGATTGTCTTGACCAGTCAGAACTAATGACTAAAATAAATGAGAAAAAAGCATGACATTACATTGTGTGTATATCTACACTACCGGTCAAAAGTTTTAGAACACCCCATTTTTAAGCAGTTCAAGTCTAGTGGTCTATTCAGATGGTCACAGATCACTCAGTTTTGATTGGATATCTTTGCAAATAGGCTTGTTTTATTCAGAATAACAGTATATATTTGATGTTCTATCAAACACAGAGAAGTTCAAATCCAATTATGTAAAATCGAAAACAGAGTTTTCCATCTTGACATTTCGAGCTCTCTACGGGTGTGTGTTGCCTCAACCCAAACGTGGATGGTCTTGTTTTGATCAATAGACTGTCTGGTTCCAGAATGTATCATAATTGTCAATATTTTCTGAGATTTTATATTCCTACTCAGACCAAGTATCCCCCCACCGCCCCATTTCAGAATGCAATCTCCAATTGTTTATTTGTGCTATGCTTTAATTTCAGAGTACACTGAGACATTGAGACATTGAGCCTGTGAGCAGCAGCAGCAGCAACTCTGAGATTAACTACCCAGAGGGGCTACACAATGCGAAGGCCTGGAAGGACTACAAATTCCGTGTGCGGAGGTCCTGCACAGAGACCCTCATAGCGGACTACAGCACAGTGGACAACCGCAGGGTCAAGACCGCTCGTCTATAATTTTTGTCATAAAAAGTTCACAGCCCCATTTCCAGTTCCGTCTCTTAGGTATCTATGCAATGCCGGGCATTGAACTCAAAACTCCGGGAATCCATTGGAATAGTTCAAAGGAAACTGCTATAATAATTGTATGTTAAATAAATATTTACACATCAAAATAGATGACAAATTGTTGTGCAGCACTTTGTGCTTTGAGCTTGATAAGTGCTATATAAGTTATTTTCATTATTTTTATTATTATTAAGTTAGTTTCCCAGTGGAAAATGTATTTTCATACTTTTGTATGGTCCTTAAATTACAGATCAACCGATATTGTTTTTTGGGGTCTGATACTGATACAGATAATACATCTGATACAGATGATACATCTTCAGCAAACATTACTGTAATTGCTTTATTTTAGTTCCCATTAATTTTGAAAAGAGATTTATTTTACTTTTTACTAAAAATACCATAGTATATAGTAATCTTCAGTTATGACGAGAATAAACACTAAATAAAACCATAAAATGCAGCACAGCTTTCAAAAACACTTTCTATTGGTTATGAGGGTTTTAGTAAAACACAGTTTTATTGGTTTATGAGCCCTGTGTTTCTCAGTGGGTGTGTGCTTGTTTCTGCACAGTGCTCAGTGCGTGAGTTGGAAGCTTCCAGTGAAAACTAAAGTACCATAACTATATTAAACAACAATGGTAAATAAATATAATAACAACTGTAAAACCAAATAAATATGTATTTATTTTTTGTCTGAAGTCTGACGAAGGATTTTATGGTAATTTTAAATAAAAAATTAGCCAATGGTATGAGAAATTATCTTATTAAATTATATTATTAATTGCCAATAGTTTCAAAAAGCTGTTATCTGCCCCGATTAATTGTCCCACTGTAATCTGTCAACCTCTATCCTTAACAATATATCAAACAATCAAGTACATTTTCCAGCGGCTCACGGATGATGAATTTAATTAATATAAATCGAATATTAAGAATAAAGATAATATTCTGTCAAAATACCTATGCCGTGATATGTGGACTTACTATAAAATACAGACCATAAATGTTGGAAACAATTAATAAAATATAGGCCTATTACAAACAGTATAACATTACAAAATTCGAACATGTATTAATTTGCACAAAATACAAGTTAAATACATTAAATATTTGAGCTCAGTGTATATTGGATAGAGGAACCTGCTAAATGTCTACAATTTAACATATGAAAAACGTCTGCAATAATGAATTGCATGATTCACTCTTTAAAAATATAACCTTTATTATGAAATTGTTAGATCACAATCAACATAAATCAATAAGACCACTCATTCGCGCCTGATGGCACCCCACACACAGCACTGCGCAGCCTGCAGACCCCCCCACACAGCACTGCGCAGCCTGCAGACCCCCCCCACACAGCACTGCGCAGACTGCAGACCCCCCCACACAGCACTGCGCAGACTGTGCAGACATACCAGGCACAGCACTGCACAGCCTGCAGACCCCCCCACACAGCACTGCGCAGCCTGCAGACCCCCCCACACAGCACTGCGCAGCCTGCAGACCCCCCCACACAGCACTGCGCAGACTGCAGACCCCCCCACACAGCACTGCACAGCCTGCAGACCCCCCCACACAGCACTGCGCAGCCTGCAGACCCCCCCACACAGCACTGTGCAGACTGTGCAGACAAACCTGACACAGGTCACACTCCCTACATTGAGACAGACTGTGACTAGACACAGACTCAGCGATCACAGCCTAGAGGTGGAGGCTGGACAACACAGACAGACCTGGATCCCAGAGACAGACACCCGTGTGGACAGTGTGTGTCTGGTGAGGGAGAGACACTTTGCTCTGCCCTGCGCCAGATACACACTGGTCAGAGATGCCTTCATCCCCACATTCACAGCTCAGCCCCCGACCCCCTACCTTAGCACAGGCTCAGAGCGGGGCTGGGGGCACAGAGACTGCGCTGCGATCGCATCAGAGGACAGCACAGCCCCCACAGGGCCAAGAACAACACAAACATGTCAAGCCTGTCATGCCAATAAAACTTGTTTTGAATTTGATATTGAATTTGAATTGGGGGGGGCTGTAGGGAGTGAGAGAGAGGCGGGGAGAGAAACGCTTGGTAGTTTTACCCAGACTGTCCTGGGCTCTGATGTCAGCTCCCGCCTCGATCACCATGGAAAGGATCTCCGCGTTGCCCACAGCCGCAGCGAACGACAGCACGTGCTCCCCTGAGGCACAGAAGGTCAGGATCAGTACAGGACTACATCTCCCATGATGCTCTGCACTGACTGCCTGTCTGAGGATAGCAAAGGTTTATGGGAGTTGTGTACAGCTTTTTATGAGAGAACAGATAGAGGAGATCAACTACTGCCCACGATGCACTGCACTAGCTTTGTAATTCTAGGTTTCTGGGCAAGAATAGCAAAGGCTCAAGGGACTTAAAGTACATCATATTCGCCCAGAGAACAAGGGGGATGGGAGAGAGCAAAGAGAGTGAAGGGCAGGATGAGACACACACACTCTCACAGTCAC
The DNA here is from genome assembly GCF_036373705.1 of Amia ocellicauda. NCBI lineage: Eukaryota > Metazoa > Chordata > Actinopteri > Amiiformes > Amiidae > Amia > Amia ocellicauda. Next base: position 61,966,763 of record NC_089850.1, read on the forward strand.
ACACACAAACAAACACTCTCAAAGTCACCTGATGACCACAGAGGCTCATCGGTGGGGCATCCGGTGAATAAAACAATGTGCTCCTTCACAAAAACACACAAACACACACACACACACACGCACGCACAAATAGAGACACACAGATGCACAGTCTCTCACCGAAGTAAAACAGCCCTTTTCTCTTCTTCTTGAAGTACCAGCCCGTTGCCCTCGGCGATGACACATCTGCTCCTCGGACAATCAGCTCACGGACCAGGAGCATGTTCTGCTTCAACACAGCAATGTGCAGCGCTGTCAGCCCTGCCAACACACCACAGAGAGACTCAACACAGCAAAGACACACTGACTGACTGACTGGACACTACAGTACATTAACACTGACTGACTGGACACTACAGCACATTAACACTGACTGACTGGACACTACAGTACATTAACACTGACTGACTGGACACTACAGCACATTAACACTGACTGACTGACTGGACACTACAGCACATTAACACTGACTGACTGGACACTACAGCACATTAACACTGACTGACTGACTGGACACTACAGCACATTAACACTGACTGACTGGACACTACAGCACATTAACACTGACTGACTGACTGGACACTACAGCACATTAACACTGACTGACTGGACACTACAGCACATTAACACTGACTGACTGGACACTACAGCACGTTGACACTGACTGACTGACTGGACACTACAGCACATTAACACTGACTGACTGGACACTACAGCACATTAACACTGACTGACTGGACACTACAGTACATTAACACTGACTGACTGGACACTACAGTACATTAACACTGACTGACTGGACACTACAGCACATTAACACTGACTGACTGACTGGACAATACAGCACATTAACACTGACTGACTGGACACTACAGCACATTAACACTGACTGACTGACTGACTGGACACTGCAGCACATTAACACTGACTGACTGGACACTACAGTACACTAACACTGACTGACTGACTGGACACTACAGCACATTAACACTGACTGACTGACTGGACACTACAGCACATTAACACTGACTGACTGGACACTACAGCACATTAACACTGACTGACTGACTGGACACTACAGCACATTAACACTGACTGACTGGACACTACAGCACATTAACACTGACTGACTGACTGGACACTACAGCACATTAACACTGACTGACTGGACACTACAGCACATTAACACTGACTGACTGGACACTACAGCACGTTGACACTGACTGACTGACTGGACACTACAGCACATTAACACTGACTGACTGGACACTACAGCACATTAACACTGACTGACTGGACACTACAGCACATTAACACTGACTGACTGACTGGACACTACAGCACATTAACACTGACTGACTGGACACTACAGTACATTAACACTGACTGACTGGACACTACAGTACATTAACACTGACTGACTGGACACTACAGCACATTAACACTGACTGACTGACTGGACAATACAGCACATTAACACTGACTGACTGGACACTACAGCACATTAACACTGACTGACTGACTGACTGGACACTGCAGCACATTAACACTGACTGACTGGACACTACAGTACACTAACACTGACTGACTGACTGGACACTACAGCACATTAACACTGACTGACTGACTGGACACTACAGCACATTAACACTGACTGACTGGACACTACAGCACATTAACACTGACTGACTGGACACTACAGCACATTAACACTGACTGACTGGACACTACAGCACATTACCACTGACTGACTGACTGGACACTACAGCACATTAACACTGACTGACTGGACACTACAGCACATTAACACTGACTGACTGACTGGACACTACAGCACATTAACACTGACTGACTGGACACTACAGCACATTAACACTGACTGACTGGACACTACAGCACATTACCACTGACTGACTGACTGGACACTACAGCACATTAACACTGACTGACTGGACACTACAGCACATTAACACTGACTGACTGGACACTACAGCACATTAACACTGACTGACTGGACACTACAGTACATTAACACTGACTGACTGGACACTACAGTACATTAACACTGACTGACTGGACACTACAGCACATTAACACTGACTGACTGGACACTACAGCACATTGACACTGACTGACTGACTGGACACTACAGCACATTAACACTGACTGACTGACTGACTGGACACTACAGCACATTAACACTGACTGACTGGACACTACAGCACATTGACACTGACTGACTGACTGGACACTACAGTACAGTAACACTGACTGACTGGACACTTCAGTACATTAACACTGACTGACTGGACACTACAGCACATTAACACTGACTGACTGGACACTACAGTACATTAACACTGACTGACTGGACACTACAGCACATTAACACTGACTGACTGACTGGACACTACAGCACATTAACACTGACTGACTGGACACTACAGCACATTAACACTGACTGACTGACTGGACACTACAGCACATTAACACTGACTGACTGACTGGACACTACAGCACATTAACACTGACTGACTGACTGGACACTACAGCACATTAACACTGACTGACTGGACACTACAGCACATTAACACTGACTGACTGACTGGACACTACAGCACATTAACACTGACTGACTGACTGGACACTACAGCACATTAACACTGACTGACTGGACACTACAGCACATTAACACTGACTGACTGGACACTACAGCACATTAACACTGACTGACTGACTGGACACTACAGTACATTAACACTGACTGACTGACTGGACACTACAGTACATTAACACTGACTGACTGACTGGACACTACAGCACATTAACACTGACTGACTGGACACTACAGTACATTAACACTGACTGACTGACTGGACACTACAGCACATTAACACTGACTGGACACTACAGCACATTAACACTGACTGACTGGACACTACAGTACATTAACACTGATTGACTGGACACTACAGCACATTAACACTGACTGACTGACTGGACACTACAGCACATTAACACTGACTGACTGACTGGACACTACAGCACATTAACACTGACTGACTGACTGGACACTACAGTACATTAACACTGACTGACTGACTGGACACTACAGCACATTAACACTGACTGACTGACTGGACACTACAGCACATTAACACTGACTGACTGACTGGACACTACAGCACATTAACACTGACTGACTGGACACTACAGCACATTAACACTGACTGACTGACTGGACACTACAGCACATTAACACTGACTGACTGGACACTACAGCACATTAACACTGACTGACTGACTGACTGGACACTGCAGCACATTAACACTGACTGACTGGACACTACAGTACACTAACACTGACTGACTGACTGGACACTACAGCACATTAACACTGACTGACTGGACACTACAGCACATTAACACTGACTGACTGGACACTACAGCACATTAACACTGACTGACTGACTGACTGGACACTACAGCACATTAACACTGACTGACTGGACACTACAGCACATTGACACTGACTGACTGACTGGACACTACAGCACATTAACACTGACTGACTGGACACTACAGCACATTAACACTGACTGACTGACTGGACACTACAGCACATTAACACTGACTGACTGGACACTACAGCACATTAACACTGACTGACTGACTGGACACTACAGCACATTAACACTGACTGACTGACTGGACACTACAGCACATTAACACTGACTGACTGACTGGACACTACAGCACATTAACACTGACTGACTGGACACTACAGCACATTAACACTGACTGACTGGACACTACAGCACATTAACACTGTCTTACTGACTGGACACTACAGCACATTAACACTGACTGACTGGACACTACAGCACATTAACACTGACTGACTGACTGGACACTACAGCACATTAACACTGACTGACTGACTGGACACTACAGTACATTAACACTGACTGACTGACTGGACACTACAGCACATTAACACTGACTGACTGACTGGACACTACAGCACATTAACACTGACTGACTGACTGGACACTACAGCACATTAACACTGACTGACTGGACACTACAGCACATTAACACTGACTGACTGACTGGACACTACAGCACATTAACACTGACTGACTGGACACTACAGCACATTAACACTGACTGACTGGACACTACAGTACATTAACACTGACTGACTGGACACTACAGTACATTAACACTGACTGACTGGACACTACAGCACATTAACACTGACTGACTGACTGGACAATACAGCACATTAACACTGACTGACTGGACACTACAGCACATTAACACTGACTGACTGACTGACTGGACACTGCAGCACATTAACACTGACTGACTGGACACTACAGTACACTAACACTGACTGACTGACTGGACACTACAGCACATTAACACTGACTGACTGACTGGACACTACAGCACATTAACACTGACTGACTGGACACTACAGCACATTAACACTGACTGACTGACTGGACACTACAGCACATTAACACTGACTGACTGGACACTACAGCACATTAACACTGACTGACTGACTGGACACTACAGCACATTAACACTGACTGACTGGACACTACAGCACATTAACACTGACTGACTGGACACTACAGCACGTTGACACTGACTGACTGACTGGACACTACAGCACATTAACACTGACTGACTGGACACTACAGCACATTAACACTGACTGACTGGACACTACAGCACATTAACACTGACTGACTGACTGGACACTACAGCACATTAACACTGACTGACTGGACACTACAGTACATTAACACTGACTGACTGGACACTACAGTACATTAACACTGACTGACTGGACACTACAGCACATTAACACTGACTGACTGACTGGACAATACAGCACATTAACACTGACTGACTGGACACTACAGCACATTAACACTGACTGACTGACTGACTGGACACTGCAGCACATTAACACTGACTGACTGGACACTACAGTACACTAACACTGACTGACTGACTGGACACTACAGCACATTAACACTGACTGACTGACTGGACACTACAGCACATTAACACTGACTGACTGGACACTACAGCACATTAACACTGACTGACTGGACACTACAGCACATTAACACTGACTGACTGGACACTACAGCACATTACCACTGACTGACTGACTGGACACTACAGCACATTAACACTGACTGACTGGACACTACAGCACATTAACACTGACTGACTGACTGGACACTACAGCACATTAACACTGACTGACTGGACACTACAGCACATTAACACTGACTGACTGGACACTACAGCACATTACCACTGACTGACTGACTGGACACTACAGCACATTAACACTGACTGACTGGACACTACAGCACATTAACACTGACTGACTGGACACTACAGCACATTAACACTGACTGACTGGACACTACAGTACATTAACACTGACTGACTGGACACTACAGTACATTAACACTGACTGACTGGACACTACAGCACATTAACACTGACTGACTGGACACTACAGCACATTGACACTGACTGACTGACTGGACACTACAGCACATTAACACTGACTGACTGACTGACTGGACACTACAGCACATTAACACTGACTGACTGGACACTACAGCACATTGACACTGACTGACTGACTGGACACTACAGTACAGTAACACTGACTGACTGGACACTTCAGTACATTAACACTGACTGACTGGACACTACAGCACATTAACACTGACTGACTGGACACTACAGTACATTAACACTGACTGACTGGACACTACAGCACATTAACACTGACTGACTGACTGGACACTACAGCACATTAACACTGACTGACTGGACACTACAGCACATTAACACTGACTGACTGACTGGACACTACAGCACATTAACACTGACTGACTGACTGGACACTACAGCACATTAACACTGACTGACTGACTGGACACTACAGCACATTAACACTGACTGACTGGACACTACAGCACATTAACACTGACTGACTGACTGGACACTACAGCACATTAACACTGACTGACTGACTGGACACTACAGCACATTAACACTGACTGACTGGACACTACAGCACATTAACACTGACTGACTGGACACTACAGCACATTAACACTGACTGACTGACTGGACACTACAGTACATTAACACTGACTGACTGACTGGACACTACAGTACATTAACACTGACTGACTGACTGGACACTACAGCACATTAACACTGACTGACTGGACACTACAGTACATTAACACTGACTGACTGACTGGACACTACAGCACATTAACACTGACTGGACACTACAGCACATTAACACTGACTGACTGGACACTACAGTACATTAACACTGATTGACTGGACACTACAGCACATTAACACTGACTGACTGACTGGACACTACAGCACATTAACACTGACTGACTGACTGGACACTACAGCACATTAACACTGACTGACTGACTGGACACTACAGTACATTAACACTGACTGACTGACTGGACACTACAGCACATTAACACTGACTGACTGACTGGACACTACAGCACATTAACACTGACTGACTGACTGGACACTACAGCACATTAACACTGACTGACTGGACACTACAGCACATTAACACTGACTGACTGACTGGACACTACAGCACATTAACACTGACTGACTGGACACTACAGCACATTAACACTGACTGACTGACTGACTGGACACTGCAGCACATTAACACTGACTGACTGGACACTACAGTACACTAACACTGACTGACTGACTGGACACTACAGCACATTAACACTGACTGACTGGACACTACAGCACATTAACACTGACTGACTGGACACTACAGCACATTAACACTGACTGACTGACTGACTGGACACTACAGCACATTAACACTGACTGACTGGACACTACAGCACATTGACACTGACTGACTGACTGGACACTACAGCACATTAACACTGACTGACTGGACACTACAGCACATTAACACTGACTGACTGACTGGACACTACAGCACATTAACACTGACTGACTGGACACTACAGCACATTAACACTGACTGACTGACTGGACACTACAGCACATTAACACTGACTGACTGACTGGACACTACAGCACATTAACACTGACTGACTGACTGGACACTACAGCACATTAACACTGACTGACTGGACACTACAGCACATTAACACTGACTGACTGGACACTACAGCACATTAACACTGTCTTACTGACTGGACACTACAGCACATTAACACTGACTGACTGGACACTACAGCACATTAACACTGACTGACTGACTGGACACTACAGCACATTAACACTGACTGACTGACTGGACACTACAGTACATTAACACTGACTGACTGACTGGACACTACAGCACATTAACACTGACTGACTGACTGGACACTACAGCACATTAACACTGACTGACTGACTGGACACTACAGCACATTAACACTGACTGACTGGACACTACAGCACATTAACACTGACTGACTGACTGGACACTACAGCACATTAACACTGACTGACTGGACACTACAGCACATTAACACTGACTGACTGACTGGATACTACAGCACATTAACACTGACTGACTGACTGGACACTACAGCACATTAACACTGACTGACTGGACACTACAGCACATTAACACTGACTGACTGACTGGACACTACAGCACATTAACACTGACTGACTGGACACTACAGTACATTAACACTGACTGACTGGACACTACAGTACATTAACACTGACTGACTGACTGGACACTACAGCACATTAACACTGACTGACTGACTGGACACTACAGTACATTAACACTGACTGGACACTACAGCACATTAACACTGACTGACTGACTGGACACTACAGTACATTAACACTGACTGACTGACTGGACACTACAGCACATTAACACTGACTGACTGACTGGACACTACAGCACATTAACACTGACTGACTGACTGGACACTACAGCACATTAACACTGACTGACTGGACACTACAGCACATTAACACTGACTGACTGACTGGACACTACAGCACATTAACACTGACTGACTGGACACTACAGTACATTAACACTGACTGACTGGACACTACAGTACATTAACACTGACTGACTGACTGGACACTACAGCACATTAACACTGACTGACTGGACACTACACCACATTAACACTGACTGACTGACTGGACACTACAGTACATTAACACTGACTGGACACTACAGCACATTAACACTGACTGACTGACTGGACACTACAGTACATTAACACTGACTGACTGACTGGACACTACAGCACATTAACACTGACTGACTGACTGGACACTACAGTACATTAACACTGACTGACTGGACACTACAGCACATTAACACTGACTGACTGACTGGACACTACAGCACATTAACACTGACTGACTGACTGGACACTACAGCACATTAACACTGACTGACTGGACACTACAGCACATTAACACTGACTGACTGGACACTACAGCACATTAACACTGACTGACTGACTGGACACTACAGCACATTAACACTGACTGACTGGACACTACAGCACATTAACACTGACTGACTGGACACTACAGCACATTAACACTGACTGACTGACTGGACACTACAGCACATTAACACTGACTGACTGGACACTACAGGACATTAACACTGACTGACTGACTGGATACTACAGCACATTAACACTGACTGACTGACTGGACACTACAGCACATTAACACTGACTGACTGGACACTACAGCACATTAACACTGACTGACTGACTGGACACTACAGCACATTAACACTGACTGACTGGACACTACAGTACATTAACACTGACTGACTGGACACTACAGTACATTAACACTGATTGACTGACTGGACACTACAGCACATTAACACTGACTGACTGACTGGACACTACAGTACATTAACACTGACTGGACACTACAGCACATTAACACTGACTGACTGACTGGACACTACAGTACATTAACACTGACTGACTGACTGGACACTACAGCACATTAACACTGACTGACTGACTGGACACTACAGCACATTAACACTGACTGACTGGACACTACAGTACATTAACACTGACTGACTGGACACTACAGTACATTAACACTGACTGACTGACTGGACACTACAGCACATTAACACTGACTGACTGACTGGACACTACAGTACATTAACACTGACTGGACACTACAGCACATTAACACTGACTGACTGACTGGACACTACAGTACATTAACACTGACTGACTGACTGGACACTACAGCACATTAACACTGACTGACTGACTGGACACTACAGCACATTAACACTGACTGACTGACTGGACACTACAGCACATTAACACTGACTGACTGGACACTACAGCACATTAACACTGACTGACTGACTGGACACTACAGCACATTAACACTGACTGACTGGACACTACAGTACATTAACACTGACTGACTGGACACTACAGTACATTAACACTGACTGACTGACTGGACACTACAGCACATTAACACTGACTGACTGACTGGACACTACAGTACATTAACACTGACTGACTGACTGGACACTACAGCACATTAACACTGACTGACTGACTGGACACTACAGCACATTAACACTGACTGACTGACTGGACACTACAGCACATTAACACTGACTGACTGGACACTACAGCACATTAACACTGACTGACTGACTGGACACTACAGCACATTAACACTGACTGACTGGACACTACAGCACATTAACACTGTCTTACTGACTGGACACTACAGCACATTAACACTGACTGACTGGACACTACAGCACATTAACACTGACTGACTGACTGGACACTACAGTACATTAACACTGACTGACTGACTGGACACTACAGTACATTAACACTGACTGACTGACTGGACACTACAGCACATTAGCACTGACTGACTGACTGGACACTACAGCACATTAACACTGACTGACTGACTGGACACTACAGCACATTAACACTGACTGACTGGACACTACAGCACATTAACACTGACTGACTGACTGGACACTACAGCACATTAACACTGACTGACTGGACACTACAGCACATTAACACTGACTGACTGGACACTACAGCACATTAACACTGACTGACTGACTGGACACTACAGCACATTAACACTGACTGACTGGACACTACAGGACATTAACACTGACTGACTGACTGGATACTACAGCACATTAACACTGACTGACTGACTGGACACTACAGCACATTAACACTGACTGACTGGACACTACAGCACATTAACACTGACTGACTGACTGGACACTACAGCACATTAACACTGACTGACTGGACACTACAGTACATTAACACTGATTGACTGACTGGACACTACAGCACATTAACACTGACTGACTGACTGGACACTACAGTACATTAACACTGACTGGACACTACAGCACATTAACACTGACTGACTGACTGGACACTACAGTACATTAACACTGACTGACTGACTGGACACTACAGCACATTAACACTGACTGACTGACTGGACACTACAACACATTAACACTGACTGACTGGACACTACAGCACATTAACACTGACTGACTGACTGGACACTACAGCACATTAACAGTGACTGACTGGACAATACAGCACATTAACACTGACTGACTGACTGGACACTACAGCACATTAACACTGACTGACTGGACACTACAGTACATTAACACTGACTGACTGGACACTACAGTACATTAACACTGACTGACTGACTGGACACTACAGCACATTAACACTGACTGACTGGACACTACACCACATTAACACTGACTGACTGACTGGACACTACAGTACATTAACACTGACTGGACACTACAGCACATTAACACTGACTGACTGACTGGACACTACAGTACATTAACACTGACTGACTGACTGGACACTACAGCACATTAACACTGACTGACTGGACACTACAGTACATTAACACTGACTGACTGGACACTACAGCACATTAACACTGACTGATTGACTGGACACTACACCACATTAACACTGACTGACTGACTGGACACTACAGCACATTAACACTGACTGACTGGACACTACAGCACATTAACACTGACTGACTGACTGGACACTACAGTACATTAACACTGACTGACTGGACACTACAGCACATTAACACTGACTGACTGACTGGATACTACAGCACATTAACACTGACTGACTGACTGACTGGACACTACAGTACATTAACACTGACTGACTGACTGGACACTACAGCACATTAACACTGACTGACTGACTGGACACTACAGTACATTAACACTGACTGACTGACTGGACACTACAGTACATTAACACTGACTGACTGACTGGACACTACAGTACATTAACACTGACTGACTGACTGGACACTACAGTACATTAACACTGACTGACTGACTGGACACTACAGCACATTAACACTGACTGACTGACTGACTGGACACTTCAGTACATTAACACTGACTGACTGACTGGACACTACAGCACATTAACACTGACTGACTGACTGACTGGACACTTCAGTACATTAACACTGACTGACTGACTGGACACTACAGCACATTAACACTGACTGACTGACTGGACACTACAGTACATTAACACTGACTGACTGACTGGACACTACAGTACATTAACACTGACTGACTGACTGGACACTACAGCACATTAACACTGACTTACTGACTGGACACTACAGCACATTAACACTGACTGACTGACTGGACACTACAGTACATTAACACTGACTGACTGACTGGACACTACAGTACATTAACACTGACTGACTGGACACTACAGCACATTAACACTGACTGACTGACTGGACACTACAGTACATTAACACTGACTGACTGACTGGACACTACAGCACATTAACACTGACTGACTGACTGACTGGACACTACAGTACATTAACACTGACTGACTGACTGGACACTACAGCACATTAACACTGACTGACTGACTGGACACTACAGTACATTAACACTGACTGACTGACTGGACACTACAGTACATTAACACTGACTGACTGACTGGACACTACAGCACATTAACACTGACTGACTGGACACTACAGCACATTAACACTGACTGACTGACTGGACACTACAGTACATTAACACTGACTGACTGACTGGACACTACAGTACATTAACACTGACTGACTGACTGGACACTACAGCACATTAACACTGACTGACTGACTGGACACTTCAGTACATTAACACTGACTGACTGACTGGACACTACAGCACATTAACACTGACTGACTGACTGACTGGACACTTCAGTACATTAACACTGACTGACTGACTGGACACTACAGCACATTAACACTGACTGACTGACTGACTGGACACTTCAGTACATTAACACTGACTGACTGACTGGACACTACAGCACATTAACACTGACTGACTGACTGGACACTACAGTACATTAACACTGACTGACTGACTGGACACTACAGTACATTAACACTGACTGACTGACTGGACACTACAGCACATTAACACTGACTGACTGACTGGACACTACATTACATTAACACTGACTGACTGACTGGACACTACAGTACATTAACACTGACTGACTGGACACTACAGCACATTAACACTGACTGACTGACTGGACACTACAGCACATTAACACTGACTGACTGACTGACTGGACACTACAGTACATTAACACTGACTGACTGACTGGACACTACAGCACATTAACACTGACTGACTGACTGGACACTACAGTACATTAACACTGACTGACTGACTGGACACTACAGTACATTAACACTGACTGACTGACTGGACACTACAGCACATTAACACTGACTGACTGGACACTACAGCACATTAACACTGACTGACTGACTGGACACTACAGTACATTAACACTGACTGACTGACTGGACACTACAGTACATTAACACTGACTGACTGACTGGACACTACAGCACATTAACACTGACTGACTGGACACTACAGCACATTAACACTGACTGACTGACTGACTGGACACTACAGTACATTAACACTGACTGACTGACTGGACACTACAGCACATTAACACTGACTGACTGACTGGACACTACAGTACATTAACACTGACTGACTGACTGGACACTACAGCACATTAACACTGACTGACTGACTGGACACTTCAGTACATTAACACTGACTGACTGACTGGACACTACAGCACATTAACACTGACTGACTGACTGACTGGACACTTCAGTACATTAACACTGACTGACTGACTGGACACTACAGCACATTAACACTGACTGACTGACTGACTGGACACTACAGTACATTAACACTGACTGACTGACTGGACACTACAGCACATTAACACTGACTGACTGACTGGACACTACAGTACATTAACACTGACTGACTGACTGGACACTACAGTACATTAACACTGACTGACTGACTGGACACTACAGCACATTAACACTGACTGACTGGACACTACAGCACATTAACACTGACTGACTGACTGGACACTACAGCACATTAACACTGACTGACTGACTGGACACTACAGTACATTAACACTGACTGACTGACTGGACACTACAGTACATTAACACTGACTGACTGACTGGACACTACAGCACATTAACACTGACTGACTGGTCACTACAGCACATTAACACTGACTGACTGACTGGACACTACAGTACATTAACACTGACTGACTGACTGGACACTACAGTACATTAACACTGACTGACTGACTGGACACTACAGCACATTAACACTGACTGACTGGACACTACAGCACATTAACACTGACTGACTGACTGGACACTACAGTACATAAACACTGACTGACTGACTGGACACTACAGCACATTAACACTGACTGACTGACTGGACACTACAGCACATTAACACTGACTGACTGACTGACTGGACACTACAGTACATTAACACTGACTGACTGACTGGACACTACAGCACATTAACACTGACTGACTGACTGGACACTACAGTACATTAACACTGACTGACTGACTGGACACTACAGTACATTAACACTGACTGACTGACTGGACACTACAGTACATTAACACTGACTGACTGACTGGACACTACAGTACATTAACACTGACTGACTGACTGGACACTACAGCACATTAACACTGACTGACTGACTGACTGGACACTTCAGTACATTAACACTGACTGACTGACTGGACACTACAGCACATTAACACTGACTGACTGACTGACTGGACACTTCAGTACATTAACACTGACTGACTGACTGGACACTACAGCACATTAACACTGACTGACTGACTGGACACTACAGTACATTAACACTGACTGACTGACTGGACACTACAGTACATTAACACTGACTGACTGACTGGACACTACAGCACATTAACACTGACTGACTGGACACTACAGCACATTAACACTGACTGACTGACTGGACACTACAGTACATTAACACTGACTGACTGACTGGACACTACAGCACATTAACACTGACTGACTGACTGGACACTACAGCACATTAACACTGACTGACTGACTGACTGGACACTACAGTACATTAACACTGACTGACTGACTGGACACTACAGCACATTAACACTGACTGACTGACTGGACACTACAGTACATTAACACTGACTGACTGACTGGACACTACAGTACATTAGCACTGACTGACTGACTGGACACTACAGTACATTAACACTGACTGACTGACTGGACACTACAGCACATTAACACTGACTGACTGGACACTACAGCACATTAACACTGACTGACTGACTGGACACTACAGCACATTAACACTGACTGACTGACTGACTGGACACTTCAGTACATTAACACTGACTGACTGACTGGACACTACAGCACATTAACACTGACTGACTGACTGGACACTACAGTACATTAACACTGACTGACTGACTGGACACTACAGTACATTAACACTGACTGACTGACTGGACACTACAGCACATTAACACTGACTGACTGACTGGACACTACAGCACATTAACACTGACTGACTGACTGGACACTACAGCACATTAACACTGACTGACTGACTGACTGGACACTACAGTACATTAACACTGACTGACTGACTGGACACTACAGCACATTAACACTGACTGACTGACTGGACACTACAGTACATTAACACTGACTGACTGACTGGACACTACAGTACATTAACACTGACTGACTGACTGGACACTACAGTACATTAACACTGACTGACTGACTGGACACTACAGCAGATTAACACTGACTGACTGACTGGACACTACAGTACATTAACACTGACTGACTGGACACTACAGCACATTAACACTGACTGACTGACTGGACACTACAGTACATTAACACTGACTGACTGGACACTACAGTACATTAACACTGACTGACTGACTGGACACTACAGCACATTAACACTGACTGACTGGACACTACAGCACATTAACACTGACTGACTGACTGGACACTACAGTACATTAACACTGACTGACTGACTGGACACTACAGCACATTAACACTGACTGACTGACTGGACACTACAGCACATTAACACTGACTGACTGACTGACTGGACACTACAGTACATTAACACTGACTGACTGACTGGACACTACAGCACATTAACACTGACTGACTGACTGGACACTACAGTACATTAACACTGACTGACTGACTGGACACTACAGTACATTAACACTGACTGACTGACTGGACACTACAGTACATTAACACTGACTGACTGACTGGACACTACAGCACATTAACACTGACTGACTGACTGACTGGACACTTCAGTACATTAACACTGACTGACTGACTGACTGGACACTTCAGTACATTAACACTGACTGACTGACTGGACACTACAGTACATTAACACTGACTGACTGGACACTACAGTACATTAACACTGACTGACTGACTGGACACTACAGCACATTAACACTGACTGACTGACTGACTGGACACTTCAGTACATTAACACTGACTGACTGACTGGACACTACAGCACATTAACACTGACTGACTGACTGACTGGACACTTCAGTACATTAACACTGACTGACTGACTGGACACTACAGCACATTAACACTGACTGACTGACTGGACACTACAGTACATTAACACTGACTGACTGACTGGACACTACAGTACATTAACACTGACTGACTGACTGGACACTACAGCACATTAACACTGACTGACTGGACACTACAGCACATTAACACTGACTGACTGACTGGACACTACAGTACATTAACACTGACTGACTGACTGGACACTACAGCACATTAACACTGACTGACTGACTGGACACTACAGCACATTAACACTGACTGACTGGACACTACAGTACATTAACACTGACTGGACACTACAGCACATTAACACTGACTGACTGACTGACTGGACACTACAGTACATTAACACTGACTGACTGACTGGACACTACAGCACATTAACACTGACTGACTGACTGGACACTACAGTACATTAACACTGACTGACTGACTGGACACTACAGTACATTAACACTGACTGACTGACTGGACACTACAGTACATTAACACTGACTGACTGACTGGACACTACAGTACATTAACACTGACTGACTGACTGGACACTACAGCACATTAACACTGACTGACTGGACACTACAGCACATTAACACTGACTGACTGACTGGACACTACAGCACATTAACACTGACTGACTGACTGACTGGACACTTCAGTACATTAACACTGACTGACTGACTTGACACTACAGCACATTAACACTGACTGACTGACTGGACACTACAGCACATTAACACTGACTGACTGACTGGACACTACAGCACATTAACACTGACTGACTGACTGGACACTACAGCACATTAACACTGACTGACTGACTGACTGGACACTACAGTACATTAACACTGACTGACTGACTGGACACTACAGCACATTAACACTGACTGACTGACTGGACACTACAGTACATTAACACTGACTGACTGACTGGACACTACAGTACATTAACACTGACTGACTGACTGGACACTACAGTACATTAACACTGACTGACTGACTGGACACTACAGCAGATTAACACTGACTGACTGACTGGACACTACAGTACATTAACACTGACTGACTGGACACTACAGCACATTAACACTGACTGACTGACTGAACACTACAGTACATTAACACTGACTGACTGGACACTACAGTACATTAACACTGACTGACTGACTGGACACTACAGCACATTAACACTGACTGACTGGACACTACAGCACATTAACACTGACTGACTGACTGGACACTACAGTACATTAACACTGACTGACTGACTGGACACTACAGCACATTAACACTGACTGACTGACTGGACACTACAGCACATTAACACTGACTGACTGACTGACTGGACACTACAGTACATTAACACTGACTGACTGACTGGACACTACAGCACATTAACACTGACTGACTGACTGGACACTACAGTACATTAACACTGACTGACTGACTGGACACTACAGTACATTAACACTGACTGACTGACTGGACACTACAGTACATTAACACTGACTGACTGACTGGACACTACAGCACATTAACACTGACTGACTGACTGACTGGACACTTCAGTACATTAACACTGACTGACTGACTGACTGGACACTTCAGTACATTAACACTGACTGACTGACTGGACACTACAGTACATTAACACTGACTGACTGGACACTACAGCACATTAACACTGACTGACTGGACACTACAGCACATTAACACTGACTGACTGACTGGACACTACAGCACATTAACACTGACTGACTGACTGACTGGACACTACAGTACATTAACACTGACTGACTGACTGGACACTACAGCACATTAACACTGACTGACTGACTGGACACTACAGTACATTAACACTGACTGACTGACTGGACACTACAGTACATTAACACTGACTGACTGACTGGACACTACAGTACATTAACACTGACTGACTGGACACTACAGCACATTAACACTGACTGACTGACTGGACTCTACAGCACATTAACACTGACTGACTGACTGGACACTACAGCACATTAACACTGACTGACTGACTGACTGGACACTACAGTACATTAACACTGACTGACTGACTGGACACTACAGTACATTAACACTGACTGACTGACTGGACACTACAGCACATTAACACTGACTGACTGACTGGACACTACAGCACATTAACACTGACTGACTGACTGGACACTACAGCACATTAACACTGACTGACTGACTGGACACTACAGCACATTAACACTGACTGACTGGACACTACAGCACATTAACACTGACTGACTGACTGGACACTACAGCACATTAACACTGACTGACTGACTGGACACTACAGTACATTAACACTGACTGACTGACTGGACACTACAGCACATTAACACTGACTGACTGGACACTACAGTACATTAACACTGACTGACTGGACACTACAGCACATTAACACTGACTGACTGACTGGACACTACAGCACATTAACACTGACTGACTGGACACTACAGTACATTAACACTGACTGACTGGACACTACAGCACATTAACACAGCATGCAGACCCCCCCACACAACACTGCGAACCACAGAACTGTTCATTCACCAGCTGTCTGCTGTCAGTGTGCAATGACAGGGTATGACCACCGGAGACCCCACTGCCTGCCCACTATTGCTCCTTTTCCTCAGGCACATCCGACCTGACCCGACCTGGAACCTAGCTGCGCTGGCCTGGTGCATGTCGAGTGTTTATCCACGGCACGACCCGAGTCGAGGACACTGGCATCACAGGCTCACCTGTTTCAAAAGCTGTGTTCAGGGTCGGCTCAACACAATTGCCAGTGGGTTACGTGCCAAACTGAACCAACCTGGTTCCGGGTTGGGTCAGGTATGCCTGTGGAAAAGGCCATCTATCCCATGTGTCCATCTATCACAGCCTGTTTCTTGTATAATTTTTGTAAAGCTTTGGCAATACCAGTACACTGTTGACACACCGAATAACTGACTAATTTACTGGACACTTTCAACAGTGGGGGGAGGGGATCAGACCTTCGAAGAGGTCAGAGGTCATGGGCTTGTTGATGAGGTCGGGGACCCCCTCCATCAGGGCGACCGACGCCTCCAGATTGTCGAACAGCACGGCCACGTGCAGGGCAGTCTCCCCCAGGGCCCCTGAGAGAGAGAAGGGGGAGGTGAGGGACAGAGAGAGAGGGGTCAAGGATCTCCCAGGGTTCACTGTGTTTTGCCTTACAGAGTGTAGGACAGACACAGAGACACACATGGACAGACACACTCACTCACACACACAGAGCAACTCACACAGACACAGACACAGACACAGACACACACACACAGCGACTCACACAGACACACAGGGTCAGTCGGGGACCATCACCAGAAGGATGGATACCTGCCTGGACCAGTGGGGTTGCAAACCGAGGAGGAGTTTGATCGGCAGCACTGTGGAGTAGTGGTTAGGGCTCTGGACTCATAACGGGTAGGGCAGTGCTGTTGTACCCTTGAGCAAGGTACTTCACTTAGATTGCTCCAGTAAAATCCCCAGCTGTATAAATGGGTACAAATGTAAGTCGCCCTGGATAAGAGCGTCAGCTAAATGACAAATAATGTAATGTAAATCGGCGAGCGGGCTTCAGAAACAGCACACCATGGGAGCCCTGGCCCAGTGAGATCCGGATCTGCTGGACTATGCTCTCCTCAGCTGCAGCAGCGCGGCCGACTGGAGCAATGACGCTGAGCAGGCCTCTTCATGATACCAGCCCACTGGCATCTCCACCACCAGCAGGAGATCCACTCAATCTAAACTGGCTGGCCTAGCAAGGAGTGGCACTCAACCTGGGACTCAGAGAACACCAGCCTTGCACCGGCTGGAGGTGACCCAAGGAGGTGCTCCTAGAGAGACTCTCCTCGGATCACGAGCTCTTCTTTCTTTTGTTTTGTCCTATGTTTCTCTGCCTTAATCCTGCCTCTCTACAGGAGTCCTACACCAGAGGAGCTGGCTGGGAGAGGCTAGGAAGCAGAAGAAGCCAACCAGTCCTGTTTGATAAACTCCATTTGTGCTTCACCTGCTCCATGGAGACACAGTCGACGCAGTGCAGTTCACCAGGAAGGACAGAGGAGACCAGCGCATGTCAAGACTGCAGTTCAGCAGGGATATATTACAGAAAGGTAAAGGCTTTGCTCCTAAAGACTTGAACTGTCTGGTGAAGCTGCCACATAAAGAAAAATATGTCTTTGATGTCAGTTACTGTGCAGTTACTACAAGGACGTAGAAGTCTGGCTCTTGAGGTTCTGTGAGCTCTCGCCTCACATGTGGAAGGTGGTGGACAGGGTATGCGGGCTGTGGCAGTTCAGTATCCGATTGAGAATGAGCCCCGAGATCTGGAGAAGGTCTGCCACCTCTCCAGTACTATACAGATAGGGGGAATCAGGGGGCTGGTCAAGCAATAGACCACGTTGTTGCAGAGTACTCAGGTGTAACTGTAAGGGTCAACACATGACAAAGGCCTGCCAAGACAAGATTCTCTGCAACCTGTGTGGATGGGATGGCCATAAGTTTAAGAACTGCCCCCATCAATACGCAAATAGAGCACGCTCTCCCCCTGCTGGTCATACCAACTCAGACCTGGAGCCTGTGCGGGAACAGGGGGGAGACCCACACCCACACCCACAACCTCCCCCCACACCAAGAGAGCCCCCAAGGGTAGCAGAAAGAATAAAACAGCCACAAAAGGAAACACAACACTATCCCACAATCGCTCTGGCTCCTTCCACAACAGGTGATGAACATCCCACGATGGCCAGGTTTTACAAAAAGCTCTGGAAGGCGGCCGGGGCCGGCCAGATACGGCCTCTTCGCCAGTGGAAACGAGGCAGTATTCTCTAGTTTGACCCGGCCCGGGGCTGTGGCTCCTCTTCGGCATTGCTGGCATTGCAGCACTACTACTGAATAAGTCGGTTAGCTTCCTACATGTGGCTGCATCTGGCTCAAGGCACTTTGCTCTTTCTTCGTTAACTTTTCAGCCACACTTTTGTGTGTGTGTGTGTGTGTGTGTCTGTCGTGCCCACGGGCCACCGGCCCACCTGGAATTCTCCCGGTGCTCCAGATGGCCAGTCTGCTACTGCACACAAAATTATCTCTCCCTCTCTCTTACACACACACACCTCTCTGGAAGATCTCAGAGGAGTCATACTGCAGTAACTTGCGGATGGAGCGAACATCATTCTGCCGTGCTGCCAGAAACAGAGGGATGTCATCGATCCTGGAGAGAGAGAATGAGTCAGTCAGTGTTAATGTGCTGGAGTGTCCAGTCAGTCAGTCAGTGTTAATGTGCTGTAAGTGTCCAGTCAGTCAGTGTTAATGTGCTGTAAGTGTCCAGTCAGTCAGTGTTAATGTACTGTAGTGTCCAGTCAGTCAGTGTTAATGTGCTGTAGTGTCCAGTCAGTCAGTGTTAATGTGCTGTAGTGTCCAGTCAGTCAGTCAGTGTTAATGTGCTGTAGTGTCCAGTCAGTCAGTGTTAATGTGCTGTAGTGTCCAGTCAGTAAGACAGTGTTAATGTGCTGTAGTGTCCAGTCAGTCAGTGTTAATGTGCTGTAGTGTCCAGTCAGTAAGACAGTGTTAATGTGCTGTAGTGTCCAGTCAGTCAGTGTTAATGTGCTGTAAGTGTCCAGTCAGTCAGTGTTAATGTGCTGTAGTGTCCAGTCAGTCAGTGTTAATGTGCTGTAGTGTCCAGTCAGTCAGTCAGTGTTCATGTGCTGTAGTGTCCAGTCAGTCAGTGTTAATGTGCTGTAGTGTCCAGTCAGTCAGTCAGTGTTAATGTGCTGTAGTGTCCAGTCAGTCAGTCAGTGTTAATGTGCTGTAGTGTTCAGTCAGTCAGTGTTAATGTGCTGTAGTGTCCAGTCAGTCAGTCAGTGTTAATGTGCTGTAGTGTCCAGTCAGTCAGTCAGTGTTAATGTGCTGTAGTGTCCAGTCAGTCAGTGTTAATGTACTGTAGTGTCCAGGCAGTCAGTGTTAATGTGCTGTAGTGTCCAGTCAGTCAGTGTTAATGTGCTGTAGTGTCCAGTCAGTCAGTGTTAATGTGCTGTAGTGTCCAGTCAGTCAGTCAGTGTTAATGTGCTGTAGTGTCCAGTCAGTCAGTGTTAATGTGCTGTAGTGTCCAGTCAGTAAGACAGTGTTAATGTGCTGTAGTGTCCAGTCAGTCAGTGTTAATGTGCTGTAGTGTCCAGTCAGTCAGTGTTAATGTACTGTAGTGTCCAGGCAGTCAGTGTTAATGTGCTGTAGTGTCCAGTCAGTCAGTGTTAATTTGCTGTAAGTGTCCAGTCAGTCAGTGTTAATGTGCTGTAGTGTCCAGTCAGTAAGACAGTGTTAATGTGCTGTAGTGTCCAGTCAGTCAGTGTTAATGTGCTGTAAGTGTCCAGTCAGTCAGTGTTAATGTGCTGTAGTGTCCAGTCAGTCAGTGTTAATGTGCTGTAGTGTCCAGTCAGTCAGTCAGTGTTCATGTGCTGTAGTGTCCAGTCAGTCAGTGTTAATGTGCTGTAGTGTCCAGTCAGTCAGTCAGTGTTAATGTGCTGTAGTGTCCAGTCAGTCAGTCAGTGTTAATGTGCTGTAGTGTTCAGTCAGTCAGTGTTAATGTGCTGTAGTGTCCAGTCAGTCAGTCAGTGTTAATGTGCTGTAGTGTCCAGTCAGTCAGTCAGTGTTAATGTGCTGTAGTGTCCAGTCAGTCAGTGTTAATGTACTGTAGTGTCCAGGCAGTCAGTGTTAATGTGCTGTAGTGTCCAGTCAGTCAGTCAGTGTTAATGTGCTGTAGTGTCCAGTCAGTCAGTCAGTGTTAATGTGCTGTAGTGTTCAGTCAGTCAGTGTTAATGTGCTGTATTGTCCAGTCAGTCAGTCAGTGTTAATGTGCTGTAGTGTCCAGTCAGTCAGTCAGTGTTAATGTGCTGTAGTGTCCAGTCAGTCAGTCGCTATCGTTACCTCTTTCCTTGCAGTAGGAAAGTCTCATCCACTACTTGGCTCCAGTCCTTCTTGTTTTGGAGGCGGAACTTCACCTGGCTCCACCAATGACCGAACTTCCCTGTCAGGGCGAGGGGCGGGTGCATGGTGCCAACCGAGAGCCCTGATTGACAGGTGCTTGTTTAGAGTCACAGACTGAGCCAGAGAGAGAGAAAGAGATAGAGTGAGAGAGGAACAGTGGGAGGAGAAGAGAGCAGTAGTAGTTAGTAGCAGTAGTAGTAATGGCAATAAGAACATATAAGAACATCAGAACATAAGACAGTGTCCAATCGAGAGGAGCCCATTCGCCCCATTGTGCTCGTTTGGTGTCCATTAATAACTAAGTGATCAAGGATCCTATCCAGTCTGTTGTTGAATGTTCCCAAATTGTGTCTTCAGCCACATCGCTGGGGAGTTTGTTCAGATTGTGACGCCTCTCTGTGTGAAGAAGTGTCTCCTGTTTTCTGTCTTGAATGCCTTGAAGCCCAATTTCCATTTGTGTCCCGGGTGCGTGTGTCCCTGCTGATCTGGAAAAGCTCCTCTGGTTTGATGTGGCCGATGCCTTTCATGATTTTGAAGACTTGGATCAAGTCCCCACGTAGTCTCCTCTGTTCCAGGGTGAAAAGGTTCAGGTCCTCAGTCTCTCAGTAGGACATTCCCTTCAGACCTGGAATAAGTCTGGTTGCTCTGCTCTGAACTGCCTCTAGAGCAGCGATATCTTTCTTGAAGTGTGGAGCCCAGAACTGTCCACAGTATCCAGATGAGCTCTAACTAGTGCATTGTACAGTCTGAACATCACTGCCCTTGTGCTCAATTCTACACTTTTGACAATTATTATTATTATTATTATTATTATTATTATTATTATTATTATTATTTCTTGGCAGACGCCCTTATCCAGTGCAAACAAAGTGCAAAAATACAGTGAAGTACAAGGCATCAATCATTACAAATTCAGGTTTAGGGGAGCTAAAGCCCCGAATGGGGGAGGGGGGGTTAATGCTGTTATGGTAAATAATCGGAGTACAAATATTATTTTGGAATTGGATAAAAAGACCCAGGGCTAGTACTAAAAGAGTGTGGCAGGTAGCATACATACAAGGTTTTCAGCAAATGCAGAACTTTTATCAGATTTTGCTTGTCTTGACCCTAAAAACTTTGGCAAATGGGCTCCCTAGCTCAGCTCTCCAAGAAATCAGCAAGTGTCTGCTTAAATTTGATGACAGAGCCACTGTTGGCACATTGCATGCTGAGCTGTCTGGCTTGGCATTCCAGTAGGAGAGACTGAAGAAGTCCCCTCTGGAGGGTTACTTAGTAAGGACAGGTAGTGAGATGCTGGTAGGAGGTTTTCCATTTAGTTATGGATGACGGCTTTGCAGTTTTCATTTTTGAATGCAAACATTTTTTTTCATAATGTTACAGTTGTATGTTTTGAAGCAGAAATGTTTCATATAATTTGTTTAATTGTTTTATTTATGAAATTGATATTGATATAATAATAATAATAATAATAATAATAATAATAATAATATAAAAACAATAGTGCAAAAAGTATATTTCTTACTGCAATACTTCATTTTTCATAATGTAACAGCTGGACTGTTTGTAGCAGAAAACTCAGTATGTGATTTGTTATTCATATTTATGGCCATATTTATATTATTCATATTTTTTGTTGAAACATGTCAGAAATAAATATAACAGGATAGTAAGAACAGATCTGTCACTTCATTTATCCAGGTTCCACCACGGTGGGACGGGGGGTGTGCTGGTCTTGGGCATTAGACTCCCGGGCTGAAAATGGGTCCCACTCCGGCCCTGTATAAGTGTACAGGTCAGCTGAAGCGCCAGTGAACAGGCATGCAGCAGTAGACAGACCCAGGTGACCCGAGACCCACTCATCTCTCAGACACCTTTTCAGAGACAACGGGCGTTCGTCTCAGAGCCCAGATCCACACAGTGTGACCGTCACCCACTCAGCTTCAGTAATAAACACTTCTAATCTTTCCTGTTGTGGCTCCTTAAACTACTAATCAGCAATAGTAATATTATGATAACAGCAACACAATCATAAATAATAATAATAATAATAATAATACATATTATAACAAAGATACAACTTACCGTAAATCTATATGGCAGTTGCAACAGTATCAAATGTATCCACAAATATATATATTTACAGTGTTATTTGAATGTATTTCAATATATCTAGTTACGTCCCATAGAGCAGTGCAGTGCTGTGCAGCTGACAACAGAGCACAGAGAGACAGAAGTTTATAGTGAGAGAAAGCAGAGAGAGGGAGAGGGAGGAGAGGAGGGGAGGGGATACGTGAGAAGGAGAGGGAGTGACATAGGTGAGACGGAGATAGGGGGAGGAGGGGGAGAGATAGAAGGGAAGAGAAA
This sequence comes from Amia ocellicauda, assembly GCF_036373705.1. Classification (NCBI taxonomy): domain Eukaryota; kingdom Metazoa; phylum Chordata; class Actinopteri; order Amiiformes; family Amiidae; genus Amia; species Amia ocellicauda. Next base: position 61,992,435 of record NC_089850.1, read on the forward strand.
GTCGAGAGAGGGGGAGGGAGGAGATGAAAGGGGGAGGACAGAGAGAGAGAAGGGTAAAACAGACGAGGGAGTGATGGGTGGAGTGAGAGAGAGAGGGGTGGGGTGGAATGTGCTGTCCCGGTTGTGCAGGAGAGTCGGTGCATGTCGTGGTGTCGACTCATCTTGCGCACTCTCTCTCCCAGAACAACACACACAATAACAACAGTAACACGAGCAACTTCAATACTAATGATAATAACAACAACGATAAGAAACCGGCTTTAAACACACTGAGTGGCGCTGCTGTGACCGGGCAGCGGGTCCACACATCTTATCAAGAGGAACACGGGCTCACCCTATATACTGCTATATATATGTAAAAGCAAGGAGCGCAGTCACAGTAGTCAAAGATTGCTTGTTATTGGTTTGGCCCTTGTGTTCTCTTTGTTGCTAGACCCACACACCTGCACTTGACTCCTCGGCCACATGCACAGGGTCAGAGCTTTTGATGTTCAAACTCACAGGCAGAGATTGTTGGTGAGGGCTAGGAAACGAGACAATCACACAGTCCATAAGAAACAAGTTTACAAATGAGAGGAGGCCATTCGACCCATCATGCTCGTTTGGTCCAGCTGACTCATCATGAGGAGAAACTGTTCGCACTGGACTTTTCCATTGCGGTCTGCAGTAAAACAGTGCACACAGAAACGCATACTCCATGCTTCATATATTCTGTGCACAGAAGTCTTAGACACGTTCAGGAGATCCAATGTCAGTGCTGTGAGCATCAACAATGTACTCTGAGCTCCGCTAGTGCTTGAAATCTGGACTCCATATTGCATCAAGCATCACAGCTCCATTTGATAAAAAGAGGAGGAATAAATGGCTAAACTGTGCTCTAGGACAAAGACACTAGACCGGAGGCCCTTGCTCTAAGGGGCTGTGGATGGTCAGAGGCCCACAAGGAAAGAGGCTGAACTCCCAATGAGAGTAACACAACCACTGGCGGTGCTGGAAAGCCAGGCCCAATGGACGTGGTTGTAGCAAACTCGATATCCTCAATGATGTTTCAAACAACACAGTACTCTGTCAGAAGGGGCTCCTTCATACCCAGATCTCAATGACACTGGGGCCATGTGGAGATGTTGGGACCATTGAAAACTAAGAGCCAGTCAACTCCAGTCCACAAGGCTTTATATCAGATTCATTGGAATGTGTCCCAAGATGAATTGCTTTGCTTTTGATGAAAGTGGTGGAAACACTCTCTGTTAGTTTAAATGGAAGTATCTTACTGAGTCTCAAACTGGTATTTCAATTAGGATATTTCTCAGCTGCCTTGACATTGACAGCCTTGCTTCCTTGTGTACTAGAGTTCAAATAGTAAAACAACCATGACTTTAATACTGCAGTGTATATATATACACACACACACAAACACACACACACACACACACACACACACACACACACACACACACAGATATTCAAAAAGGCCCAGCCATCTGAAGAGAAGATATCAGTCCCATAGGCCAAGTTATATGACACTATTGGGGTGAACTTGGCAAGCAGTGAGTAGAGTCGGAGCTGGAGAAGGGCATCTGCCAAATAATTAATCATAATAAAGTCAAGATGTGAAAAGCTGGCCAAGACGCGGGCCATGTTTGCCTCAGTTGTTTCCTGAAACTCGACTCTCTTGGCCTGTCTCTGTCAGTCTGTTTCCACTGACAAGACCTGATCTCTCCCAGATAGAGGAGCCGTGGAAAGTGCTGATCTATCCGTTCTCTGTGGGAGAGAGTGGAGAACGTGGCAACGTCACTTCTGAAGGTCAATAACCACAGAGGGAATGAATGTGTTCCTTGTTATGGTTGATATTTTTCTTTACCATTCTGCCAGTACGTTATTTGTAGAAGAGTCAGAAGTCGTTGTCGTTTAATAATCAAGGGCTCAATCTTTCAATTTGCGATGTGTTTTAATTGACACATAAACAAATGCTTTCCACGGGTACATTCCACTCCATTTAGACAACTGGCACCTAATTTCCCCCGGTTTTGTTTCTGTTATATAAATGTTGTAGGGGAGACATTGCAATATGTATTTGTGGGGGGGTGTGAGGTCAAGGACAGGCTGACTGCAGCTGCATCAAAGTATATGGACAGGAAGTGAGAATTTGGACTCTTTGTTTGGCAGGGAAACGGGGGGTGGCAGTAGTGTGACCATCTGTTTAAATTCCTTTTTACAGAGAGATTAGTTGAAAATCTGGCGGGCAGCCAAGTCGGTGGTGTGTGATCCGTGTAACTGAAGATAAGGGCTCTCCCTGTGATTCCAATATAATCTTTATTTTGTATAGTGCCTTTCATCAACAACACACAGAGCTTCACAGATTACTAAATAAAAACTGATAGGTTGATAAAAAGCTGGCATCAGGTGTTTAGAGATGTGAGTGGGAAAGATTCCCCCCAATGGCTCTGAATGCCAACAACAGCACTCTATAATCATTGCGATATTTGACCAGTAACCAGGGTAGGGATTTTAGTGTAGGGGTTATGTGACCCCCGGTGTGAGACCCCCTCATCAGCACCCTGGCTGCAGAGCCGTGAACATACTGGAAGTTCTGCAGCAAGGATTTAGATGCGCCCGTGAGTGATCAAGATTCCTCACCCCCCTCCCTGACCATCTGTGATTATTGATGTATTTGGTGCAGTACTGTATTAGACATTTTTGTTTTCTTTTAACTGTTATCAGTTTATGAAATATTGTAGATTTTTAACCGATATAGATTACATGCTAGTATGAAAATACATTCCACCTAATTCATTACAGCTTTAGTTTAAGGATTGTCCCACATCCTTGTGGTGGGGGCAGGGACTGTAATTGCGTGCCTGCCAATTCCAGTTTTATGTATTGGTAATGGGACTCTGCTTCTCATTTAGAATAGTGACCTTATTATTGGGCTGAGTTTGGGCTTTACAGCATTTCTATAAAAACCTGCATCCTGAGTTTCATTGAGGGGATATTGTGACATCCAACCTGCTATCTGACAGTCTGGGCTGGATTGGGCATGACACATACAGAGAACTTGTGCGCATAGGTTATTATTCTCAGGTTGTGAGTTGCTATAGCCCTGGCCCTTAGTGGCTAGGTGTCAGACAGAGAGAGAGACAGAGAGAGAGACAGAGTGAGAGACAGAGAGAGAGACAGCGCCCCCTCACTGTGTACAGGCACAGCAAGGGAACTGCAGCTCACTGAACTACAATACAAACAGAGAAGTCATTTTCATTGTCATTATTTAATTCCTCCTGAGTAATAATAAAAAAGACTTTCTTCAACATGAAACTTGAACATAACCAACACTTAGAACTATTAAAATACAGTGTCTTTATTCTGTGTTCCTCTCTCTCTCTGTCTCTCACAAATAGACACACACAGACTAACATTGAAGTCAAAACAGCAGAGTCTCTGACCTCCTTCCGGCGATTACTCAGATTCTACTTGTAATCTAGTCGTTTATTATCCTGTAAAATTGCACTGATTCAACGTAACGTTTTGGCATACCCCTTGCTCTACATTACTAGCACTCGTATTGTTTATTTTGATTTCCCCTATGCCTCCTTTCCCTTCGCTCTTAACAATGTACTACTAGCTTTTACTATCTAGGATGTAGGACTTGTATTGTTTACTGTATATTTCCTATACACTTGTGTAAATTGGAATTTGTAAATTGCATTATGCTTTGAACTGTACTGTATTTGTGCACTTTGTATTGCTTTTGTAAGTCACCCTGGATAAGGGCATCTACCAAGAAATAAATAATAATAATAATAATAATAATAATAATAACAGAGATTCAGTCAGACTCAAAGTGAAAGAGAGAGAGAGACAGAGAGAGATGGAGACAAACACACACAGAGACACAGGTAGACAGAGAGAGAAAGGGAGAGATTGGGACAGAAAGACATTGAAACACAGATGGAGAGAGACAGAGACAAACAGGGAGACACACGCATAGACTCCCTCTCTATCTCACAATCAAACACTAAACTCCACCTCTGGCCCCTCCCCCTCCATGACCTCTGACCCCAGGGCACTCCGGCGAATCAGCTGCCAGCCCCTCAGGGACTTCCTGGTGATGTCTAGCTCCTGGCCCCGCCCCCTGCACAGGGATTGGAAGAGAGGCATTCCAGAGGGGGTGTGGCCAGAGCCAGGGCCAGACGTGAGGGTGCTGGAGGCGGTGGGGTCTGGCTTCTCTTTGACCGCCTCCTGGGTGACAAGCCCCTCCCTCTTGTCGCGGAAGACTTTGGCATAGCGACGGATCTTCTGCACAGCCTGGTCATTCCTCTCCTCAACCCTGAACAACAATAATAGCAAGAATTAGAATATACCTGTCTAACCTTCTCAATTAGCCTTATTGTGTAGTTGCACTGTATTATTGTGTTTCTGTTACCCTTGTTGTCATACTGTGTATCTGTGCAGCCCTGAACACAACACAGCCTATAACTGTCTCTACACACCTGTCACTCAAACTTTTACAAATACTCTCCCTTCAGCTGTCCTGTGTCTCCCCCCGGCCCTAAATCAAAATCAGTATGGGCAGCAGTACTGTCTGTGACATCAGCAGGGCCCTGCTTACCTCAGGTACCAGTTGTCACCGAGGCCGTAGCTCCGCCCACTGACCCCCAGCCGGGGCCACAGCCAGCGGGGCAGCCGTCGCTCCAGCATGATAGTGGTGGCCACAACCTGAGAGAAAGAGGGGGAAACAATTGACTAAATCATACACTGACTGTCTGAGTGTGTCAGTGTGTCGGTGTGTCGATGTGTCAGTGTGTCAGTGAGTCCGTGTGTCGGTGTATCGCTCTGACCTGGGCCCTCCACACCTCGTCCCTCTCCTGGGCCACTCTCCAGTGTGTGTCGCTCATCATGGCAATCAGCAGGTTGAGCAGCAGCAGGTAGGACACCACGGAGAAGCACACGTGCAGCACATGCACCACGGCGGGGGTGCGCAGGGTGTGGTCCACCGGCAGGTCGACCAGCCCCACCGAGAGCTCGAACTGGGAGAACAGGGAGACGGGGAAGGAGGAGTAGGGGGGCATGGCGGAGGGGTCCTGTGTCATGTACACCATCCACAGGGCTGGAGAGGGAGGGAGGGAGAGGGTTTATTCTGAGGCTGTATTGTAACTGTATATCTTATGGCTACAATTCCCATGGTGCACCAGCAGTTCCCCATTGACTCCTCAGTCAAGGAGCAAGGTGTCATGGAAGATGTATGTTTCAAGTGTGAGGGGAAAGATGAGAGAGAGAGAAAGAGAGAGAGAGGGAGTGAAGGATGATGGGAGAGAAAGTGGAGTTCATTCCGAGAGACAAAGTTTATTTCATTGTTTTTGATCAACAATCACCATGGTTCCCCAGGGAGTGCTTCCCCTTTGATGAGTATGGCCACCTCAGAGCAATGTCTCATGGGAGATGTAGTTTATATCTAGCAGGGACTTTAGGGGGTGGTGGGTGGTGTAGGGTAGAAGTGGAATTTCCAGGGAGTGTTTCCTGGAGTCGTCCTGTGCATTTAAAAACATAAGAAAGTTTACAATCCAGAGGAGGCCATTTGACCCATCGTGCTCGTTTGGTGTCCATTAATAACTAAGTGATCAAGGATCCTATCCAGTCTGTTTTTGAATGTTCCTAGACTTTCAGCTTCTACCACATCGCTGTGGAGTTTGTTCAGATTGTGACGTCTCTCTGTGTGAAGAAGTGTCTCCTGTTTTCCGTTTTGAATGCCTTGAAGCCCAATTTCCAGTTGTGTCCCCGGGTGCGTGTGTCCCTGCTGATCTGGAAAAGCTCCTTTGGAACCCGGCCTTCCTGCCCAAGGTTGTGTCGGCGTTGCACATAAACCAGCCTGTTGTCCTGGAGTCTTTCCATCCCCCTCCACACAAATCGGATGAGGACCACAGACTACACACACTCTGCCCTGTCTGGGCTTTGAGGTGCTATATGCGGAGGACTGCACAGAGCCGCAAATCCGACCAGCTGTTTGTCTGTTACGGTTCCACCACCAGAGGGTGGGCAGTTTCAAAACAGCGACTGGCGCACTGGGTGGGGAAGTGATCCGGCTCACCTATTAGACTGCTAATGTTCCCATGCCTGAACACATTTTGGCGCACTCAACGAGGGGACAAGCCACATCGTGGGCTCTTTTTCACGGTGCCACACTAGAAGAACTGTGCAATGCTGCGACCTGGTCTGGCCAACAGACCTTCACAAGGTTCTACGGCCTCAACGTGGCGGACCGGCTGCAGTCAAGCCTGGGCTCCCAGGTACTTCAAACTGCTAGCCCTCATGCGCCGTGAGGCTCTGCTATCCTTGTCATTGTGGGTTTAGACTTAGTGAGGTGTCCGGACTCGCATCAGCTCTGGTATAGTCTTCCCATTCGGTAATGGCTGTCTTTCAATTTGAAAGGGAACAATGGGTTATTATCATAACCCCGGTTCCCTGAAAAAGAAAGAAAGCCATTACTCTTCAGGTGTCACTCGACCAGACGACCTTCCTGATGAAGAAATGGCAGAGAGCTGCGTCAGGAGGAGACTTTTCACAGACGCCGGGGCGGGTCTTCCTCCTGCCAGCAGGGCCCCTATTGGGCAGCTTTGGTACATAGTTTCACTGATTGACAGGTCAGAAGACTTTTCCCATTCGGTAATGGCTGTCTTTCTTTTTCTTTTTCTTTTTCGTTTTAATTGCACTTCCAAAATTACAATGTCTGGAACTAGCAGGCTTTCATGTTAAAGTGTTTCAGTTTGGAACGTGAATCTGGTATTGGGGTGATAATGTTTGAGACTAAATATGACTTACATGAAAATGTGTTTTTACTCATTCTGATTTAAAATAAATGTCGCTCTGACTCTGCATGCAGTTTGTTGAGTTTCTCATTGACCGTTTACGTATTTCACTGCAAAATGCTATGAATTTTCCGAGACCCTCCTTATAACTGACTATAACAAAATAAAAATCCATGTTGCACTGGGGCAGCTGGGCCTTGACTTCTCTAGTGGCTGAAACCAAAGCATTGTGGGAGCTGCAGTTGTTTCTTTCTATATACCTGCTAATAATAATAATAACATCATCATATTAGTAATTATAACCTGATATTGATTTGTTAATGGCACAGTGTAAGGAGGTGTGACTCACCAGTGCTGAACCCCATTAACACCAGGATACTCAGCCAGATGAACTTGGTCAGGTCGCCAAATATAATCTGGGAAACAAATGACATACAGCTGAGTTAGGGTTGGCTGTGCACCAGCTCGGGAGCCCGGAGGCAGCTCAAAGACCTGGAGCCAGAGCGGAGCTGGACTCGGGCTCATCAGAGCGCCTGTAGCCATAGCTGAGGTCACAGAGCTGCCCTACTTTACCCCCTCTCTATTAAACTCTCCCAGATATTATGTCCAGTTTTCTTGAATTAACAAAATATGTAACTCCATAGGTATTGCTGTGTGTTATAAAATAAGATGAGTTCTCACTCCAGCTACCAGTACATAATACAATATATATTATGTATATATACAATTAAAAAAATATATATATATATTAATTGTAATTATATGACACCTTCACTTTCTCACTCAGTTCAAGAAGTGATTATATAATCTCAGGGCACATCTCTTGTAAACCACTGGCAAAAGAAGGACAGTCAATTTTTTATTTTGTCCAGTTTTAAGTATCTCCAAATTCACCTCATTTTACAGCGATCTGTTATCTGAAATGTCCTGACTTTAGATCATCCAAAAGTTGGTTGCCGGGAAGTTAAGGTAACATGCTGGAGTCATGCCCTCTGCACCTTGATTGCCACTAGGGTCTCCTTTGGAACCTTTGGAGCCACTCTTTTATTCTCCTGTAAGATTGTACTTATACAATGTTTTGTCATGAATTGCACTTGTATTGTTTATTTTGATTTCTTCTATGCTCCCTCTCTTCTTGTCTGCACTTACAAGCTTTTACAATCTAGGATGTAAGACCTTATATATTGCTTACTGTATCTCGTATACACTTGTGTAAATTCTAAAAATTGTAAAATGTATTATGCCTGAACTGCAATAGAACATAAGAATATAAGAAAGCGTCCAATCGAGAGGAGCCCATTTGCCCCATCGTGCTCGTTTGGTGTCCATTAATACCTAAGTGATCAAGGATCCTATCCAGTCTGTTTTTGAATGATCCCAAATTGTCTCTTCAGCCGCATCACTGGGGAGTTTGTTCAGATTGTGACGCCTCTCTGTGTGAAGAAGTGTCTCCTGTTTTCTGTCTTGAATGCCTTGAAGCCCAATTTCCATTTGTGTCCCCGGGTGCGTGTGTCCCTGCTGATCTGGAAAAGCTCCTCTGGTTTGATGTGGTCGATGCCTTCCATGATTTTGAGGACTTGAATCAAGTCCCCACGTAGTCTCCTCTGTTCCAGGGTGAAAAGGTTCAGTTCCTCAGTCTCTCGGTAGGACATTCCCTTCAGACCTGGAATAAGTCTGGTTGCTCTCCTCTGAATATTTGTTTGTTTTTAATTCTGCTAGTCCCTTTAGTACCTCCTCCTCATTTATCCTGATCTGTCTTAGGGTTTGACTGGACTGATTCAGCTCGACATATTCTCTGTATTTTGTTTTGTCTCCATCCTTTTTGTATGCGCTATACAACATTTTCTTCCTCTTGATATTTTTTTGCATACCTCTATTAAACCATTTGGCCACTGTTTTTTGGTCCTCAATTTGCTAAGTTTTGGTACAAATTGATCCTGAGCCTCAAGTAGTATATTCTTAAAACATACCCATCCATTTTCAACTGACTCTGTATCCATTGTGCTCCAGTCTACCTCTTCTAAGTGCCGCCTCATACCTTCAAGGTTTGCTTTTCTGAAATTGTAGACCATTGTTTTAGACTTGGTCCTTGTTTTTTTAAAGAATGCCTCAAAGCTAACCATGTTGTGATCACAATTTGCCATTGGTTCTCTAACTAGTGTCCCTCTGACTCTGTCTTGGTCATTTGAAAAGATCAGGTCAATGCATGCTCTCTCTCTGGTTGGTTCCCTGACAAATTGAGTTAGAAAGCAGTCATTTACCATCCCAACCATTTCTATTTCTCTTCTGTAGTCCCAACTGGGCTTTCCCAGTCTATGTTTGGGAAATTGAAATCCCCCATTATAACAGCCACATCCTTGCTACTTGCAGTCCTGATTACACTGTACAATGCAGCATCTTTCTGAATATCTGAATTGCCAACCGTAATTTGAATTAATCTCAAAGAGAGGGGGGGCAGAGAATATTGAGAACTGTAGTCCTCACTCACCTTCTGGATCATTATCATGTAGGGGCCTAGCATCTCAAAGCCACGGGCAAAGTACATGACGTTGCACCAACCGAGAACTAATGCTATGGCCATGACGACCATCTCCCCATCCGAACTGGTCAGCCGCAAAACCAATATCACCAGTACCAGGCAGGCATAGCCAATACTGGGAGGGAGGAAGAGAAAGAGAGACAGAGAGAGATTGACAAGGACCCTAACAGAGGCCCCACAGACACTCCTGACCCAGAGACACACAGACCCTAATACAGACCCCACAGACACTCCTGACACAGAGACACAAAGACCCTAATACTGACCCCACAGACACTCCTGACACAGAGACCCTAATACAGACCCCACAGACACTCCTGACACACAGACCCTAATACAGACCCCACAGACACTCCTTACAAAGAGACACACAGACCCTAATACAGACCCCACAGACACTCCTGACACTCCTGACACAGAGACCCTAATACAGACCCCACAGCCACTCCTGACACACAGACCCTAATACAGACCCCACAGACACTCCTTACAAAGAGACACACAGACCCTAATACAGACCCCACAGACACTCCTGACACTCCTGACACAGAGACCCTAATACAGACCCCACAGCCACTCCTGACACACAGACCCTAATACAGACCCCACAGACACTCCTGACACACAGACCCTAATACAGACCCCACAGACACTCCTGACACAGAGACACACAGACCCTAATACAGACCCCACAGACACTCCTGACACAGAGACACACAGACCCTAATACAGACCCCACAGACACTCCTGACACACAGACCCTAATACAGACCCCACAGACACTCCTGACACACAGACCCTAATACAGACCCCACAGACACTCCTGACACACAGACCCAAATACAGAACCCACAGACACTCCTGACACAGAGACACACAGACCCTAATACAGACCCCACAGTCACTCCTGACACAGAGACACACAGACCCTAATACAGACCCCACAGACACTCCTGACACACAGACCCTAATACAGACCCTAATACAGACCCCACAGACACTCCTGACACTCCTGACACAGAGACCCTAATACAGACCCCACAGACACTCCTGACACACAGACCCTAATACAGACCCCACAGACACTCCTGACACAGACCCTAATACAGACCCCACAGACACTCCTGACACACAGACCCTAATACAGACCCCACAGACACTCCTGACACACAGACCCTAATACAGACCCCACAGACACTCCTTACACAGAGACACAAAGACCCTAATACAGACCCCACAGACACACCTGACACACAGACCCTAATACAGACCCCACAGACACTCCTGACACACAGACCCTAATACAGACCCCACAGACACTCCTGACACACAGACCCTAATACAGACCCCACAGACACTCCTGACACAGAGACCCTAATACAGACCCCACAGTCACTCCTGACCCAGAGACACACAGACCCTAATACAGACCCCACAGACACTCCTGACACAGAGACCCTAATACAGACCCCACAGACACTCCTGACACAGAGACCCTAATACAGACCCCACAGACACTCCTGACACACAGACCCTAATACAGACCCCACAGACACTCCTTACACAGAGACACAAAGACCCTAATACAGACCCCACAGACACTCCTGACACAGAGACCCTAATACAGACCCCCACAGACACTCCTGACACACAGACCCTAATACAGACCCCACAGACACTCCTTACACAGAGACACAAAGACCCTAATACAGACCCCACAGACACTCCTGACACACAGACCCTAATACAGACCCCACAGTCACTCCTGACACACAGACCCTAATACAGACCCCACAGACACTCCTGACACAGAGACACACAGACCCTAATACAGACCCCACAGACACTCCTGACACACAGACCCTAATACAGACCCCACAGACACTCCTGACACAGAGACACACAGACCCTAATACAGACCCCACAGACACTCCTGACACACAGACCCTAATACAGACCCTAATACAGACCCCACAGACACTCCTGACACTCCTGACACAGAGACCCTAATACAGACCCCACAGACACTCCTGACACACAGACCCTAATACAGACCCCACAGACACTCCTGACACACAGACCCTAATACAGACCCCACAGACACTCCTGACACAGAGACCCTAATACAGACCCCACAGACACTCCTGACACAGACCCTAATACAGACCCCACAGACACTCCTGACACAGAGACCCTAATACAGACCCCACAGACACTCCTGACACACAGACCCTAATACAGACCCCACAGACACTCCTTACACAGAGACACAAAGACCCTAATACAGACCCCACAGACACACCTGACACACAGACCCTAATACAGACCCCACAGACACTCCTGACACACAGACCCTAATACAGACCCCACAGACACTCCTGACACACAGACCCTAATACAGACCCCACAGACACTCCTGACACAGAGACCCTAATACAGACCCCACAGTCACTCCTGACCCAGAGACACACAGACCCTAATACAGACCCCACAGACACTCCTGACACAGAGACACAGAGACCCTAATACAGACCCCACAGACACTCCTGACACAGAGACCCTAATACAGACCCCACAGACACTCCTGACACAGAGACCCTAATACAGACCCCACAGACACTCCTGACACAGACCCTAATACAGACCCCACAGACACTCCTGACACAGAGACCCTAATACAGACCCCACAGACACTCCTGACACACAGACCCTAATACAGACCCCACAGACACTCCTTACACAGAGACACAAAGACCCTAATACAGACCCCACAGACACTCCTGACACAGAGACCCTAATACAGACCCCCACAGACACTCCTGACACACAGACCCTAATACAGACCCCACAGACACTCCTTACACAGAGACACAAAGACCCTAATACAGACCCCACAGACACTCCTGACACACAGACCCTAATACAGACCCCACAGTCACTCCTGACACACAGACCCTAATACAGACCCCACAGACACTCCTGACACAGAGACACACAGACCCTAATACAGACCCCACAGACACTCCTGACACACAGACCCTAATACAGACCCCACAGACACTCCTGACACAGAGACACACAGACCCTAATACAGACCCCACAGACACTCCTGACACAGAGACACACAGACCCCTATGTATATTTTCAGTTTGTAAATATCAAGACCATTGTAAAGAAACTAATATTCATTAAGGACATAATTAGGACATAACAGGCAGTCTGGGATCAATAGACACTACAGTACAAAACTACATTATGCCCCATTATGAGAAAGGGCAGCTGTGCACACAGGGTGCTGATGGGTAATGTAGTGCTCTCAGTGACACTCACAGTATTACATGGAATGGTCCCCCAAGAACAGTCTGACCGAAATATCTTTTTGCTCCAACGTGCAAAATGTTAGGGATCTGGGGAAAAAGATACATAAATTATTATTATTATTATTATTATTATTATTATTATTATTATTATTATTATTATTATTATTAAATATATCTTACAGAAACTTATGTTGCACTGAATTTCAGTGCACAGATTGATTCATGGCGGGGACTGGTGTTGATGAGAATTACAGTTCCCATGATGCACTGAGACACCTATCCCATTTACTTCCATTGTAGTCACAACACTGACAATGACAGAATGGACTGCTGGCTAGCCCGGGGAGGCGCTTGAGAACTTCAAGGCCCATGATGTACTGGGAGGGCTGTGCCATAGACACAGCTGAAGGGAGTTGAAGTTCCTGACCTCCAGCAAAAGGATGACCAGAGCTCCCACCACGCTGAAGATCTCGCCTATCAGACGCAAGTGATCCTCATGGGAGATATAGCTCTCCTGAGAGAGAGAGAGAGAGAAAGAGAGAGAGAGAGAGAGAGAGAGAGTAAATATTATAAAATATTATAAAATAGTACACTAGTGACAATGAGATCTACATTTCCCAAGATGCACTGACACCTTTCCCATTGATGTCCATTGTACTCACAACATCCACAATGAGGGAGAGAGGTGAGTAAATATGGGCATGTTGTTTTACTCCTCGATGTGTCTGAAGTAAATTAGCTCTGACGGGATTGAAACCCCAGTCTGGTGAATAAATATCTGCCTCCCTTACTTCACCCCACCTCCACCCTTCCCTCTCCCTCTCCCCCCATCCCCACCCTCACCTGCAGTGGCTTCTGTATGTAGATGGTGCTGGAGCCTGGGTACTCCAAGGTGTAGTTGCTGGGCACAGGCTGCAGGGGGCGGTAGAAGCAGCACAGTGTGAAGCAGCCCAGGTACAGCAAGTAGAGCAGCAGGAGGCAGCGGAAGTACAGCTGGCCGTACAGCTGCCACTTCAGACTGGCCAACTGGCGCACTGGGGTCACCTCTAGCACCCGCCGAGCCTGGGAGGGCAGAGAGGCACATGTGACTGACTGATACACAGACTGACTGACTGACACACTGACCGATACACTGACTGACTGACTGTCTGACCAACACACTGGCTGACTTAATTGCAGACCCTTGTACAGACAGACACACACACACACACACACACTCACCTCTCTGTTGGAGCTGCTCACTATGAGCTCCAGCACTGAGCGGCGGTCGCTCCAGGAGTCGATCTCTGTCAGGTCGTACAGGGTGGAAGTCACAGGACCCAGACTCCACTGCACTCTGCGCCGCCGGCCCACCATGTGCTGGAACATCTGGCAGAGAGAGAGAGACGCAAGAGGGGTTGTGGTGAGGTTTGATTGGGACTGCTTTCTGGACTATAAAGACCCACACGTGATTCGAGGAGTGGAGGACCCTGAAGAACCTAATTCATTCTCCCAATGAGTGCTGGGAGATGTTGAAGGAAAGAACAAAGGGCTAATTCATGCAGCTAGGGAAACAGAAGATGCTCATCTGAATGCCCACATCCAATGCCTGAGCCTACTACAGCTCAGAGGCTTCAACCCAGCTGATGAGGTGGCCTGGACAAAGCATAGCCTTCTCTATAGGGAGGAACAAAAAAAACATCAAGGTCCTTTCAAGGGTCCATCATGGAGGACAATGAGAAGTGTAGCCACTTCTTCGATAAAGGAATGGTGGCCCACGATGTCCTCCATACTCAACTCCTCAGGACAGGAGGTACAGGGCAGGAATACAGTGGTGCGGGACTTCAACAGGGAGCTGTAAGTTCAGAAGGTTGTGGATCAAACTCCCACCACTTTTTGTCCCCTGGCGGGGGATGAGGAGGATCCAGAGGTCACAACTACGGAACTCTCCCAGGTGATGAAATGTCTCAGCTCCAGTAAGATGCCAGGGCCTGACGTGATCCCTGCTGAATTTTATAAAACATTTTGGGAGGTGCTAAAAGAGGACCTGGAACAGGTCTTTGAGTCAGTATACAGAGAAGGAAGGCTGGTGCCTTCTATGGAGAGGAGCATTCTTAGCATTCTTACTCTTCTTTACAAGAAATGAAATCCAAATGATCTAAACAACTGGAGGCTGGTCAGCCTGTGCACCGACTACAAGATCCTGGCAAAAGCATTTGCTCCCTTTCCCGTAGCCCTTGACTGTGACCCTACATCTTGACAGCACTTAGCTTTTACTGTCCAGGATGTAGGACCTCACTTACTGTACTTGCCTGTGTAAATTGTAAATTGTAAATTGGAAGTTGTAAAATGTATTATATTTTGAATTGCTATGTTTTATGTAAATTGAATTTGTAATGATTGATGCCTTTTACTTAACTGTATTTTTGCACTTTGTTGTAAGTCACCCTGGATAAGAACGTCTGCCAAGAAATACAAATAATAATAATAATAATAATAATAATAATAATAATAATAATAATAATAATAATTTACTTTCTGGCTACAGCTGCCACTCCCTCTAATCGTGGGACGTGACCAGATCTGTGGTGCCTGGGGGAGATCGGCGGCCGACAACACCATGCTGCTCAGGAATGTCGGGGGCCTACTCGAATGAGAGAGTGCTTCCCTTGGCTCTTATCAGCTTAGACCAGGAGAAAGTCTTCAATAGAGTAGGTCACGAATATCTGCAATACCTGTCCACTGGACACTTGGGCAAGCCAGCTGAGAAGTCGCTCAAGTCACCGCAGTTAAGTATCGCTTTTTTCTCTCGCGTTTCCTAGTTTATTTAAAAGTTACATTATTGTTTACATGGTTGGTTGTTTAGCAACGAATTATATATCTTGTACCTGTATCTATTCCCATCTATTCAACTTCTAGTAAGAGCAGCGACTGTTTGTTAGTTAATTTAGCAACTTACTTAGCACATTCGACACACCCTTTCTGTAAATCAGAAGCGTTACACTGTGTAGGCTGTGATTATTTAGCATTTGTTTAACATTGCTACGCGCTATTGTTCAGTGTAACTGCGTGTATCTGGCACTGTCTTTGTCTGTATTCAGATATTAAGCGGCCTTCAATTGTGCTATTAGCAGTCCTGCGTGGGAGGGAGGGCCATCCTGACCAGCCTTGTGTCATTCAACGCAACGCAGGTGTGCACTGTCCTCATTAGTTACAGGTGACGTATTTAACAGCCCCCTGGACCCCTGCGCCAGCAGTCAGCGCCAGCAGCCTCAGTGCCCCACTTCCGAAGGGCCCCGTCTCCAAAGGGCAGGGACTCTAGCTGTGGGACTCCAGCGAGGAGACGCTGCACAGCCACAACAGGCAACCATGACGATCTCTCCAATTCCCGTCCTGCTCTCTCCGTCTTCTCGGAGCCACTGCTTCCCTAATCCCTCCAACCTCATCTCTCTGCCTCTGCCTCTCCCCTCCTCCTCCCTCCCCATTACTCCACTCTCTGGGGGCCTGTGGAACTGCCACTCAGCTTCCAACAAGGCCGACTTCATCTCCGCCTTCGCCTCCCACCAGTCTCTGGATTTCCTCGCTCTCACTGAGACGTGGATCTCCCCAGGCAACTCAACCACCCCTGCTGCCTTATCCTCTCTGTTCGTCCTGTCCCACTCCACTCGTCTTACTGGGCGGGGAGGAGGAACACGGCTCCTGCTCTCCCCTTCTCTCCTCTTCTCTGTCCCCCCCTCTCTCTCCTCTATCTCAACCCACAGCTTTGAATTCCATGCAGTAGAAATCACCTCTCCCTCTCACCTCTTCCTTCTAGTTCTCTACCGTCCACCTGGTCCACTCACCTCCTTCCTGGATGAACTCGACTTTCTTCTCTCTTCCCTCCCCTCGCTGTCCTCACCTACCATCCTCCTGGGAGACTTCAACATCCACCTCTCCAACCCCTCCCACTGTGCCGGATTTCCCTGTCTCCCCTCACTCACAGGGCTGGCCGCCAGCTAGACCTCATCTTCTCTAGAGGCTGCTCCCCTTCAACACCTTCCGTGACACCCATGGACATCTCGGACCACCACTTAATCTCCTTCTCCCTTTCCCTCCCCTCCCTCCACACTCCACCCACTCCCTCTGTCACCTTCCGCCGTAATCTCCGCTCTGTCTCCCCCTCCACCCTTGCCTCCACTGCCCTCACCCTCTTACCTTGCATTGACTGTTTTTCCCATCTATCTGTCAACTGTGCTACCTTCTCTTTGTTCTTCTCCCTCACCTCCTCCCTTGACTCTCTCTGTCCTCTCACGTCTCGTCCTGCCCGTCCCTCCCCTCCTCGGCCTTGGCTCTCTGCTGTTCTCCACACAACCCGAACTAGTCTGCGTTTCCTCCGAACAGAAGTGGAAAAGGATCAAACTCCCAGCTGCCCTCGAAGTCTACCGCTCTCTACTGTCCACATTCTCCTCCTCTCTCACCTCAGCCAAGGAGTCTTACTTCCAATCTCTCTTCGAATCCACTGTCAACAACCCTCGCAAACTCTTCTCCACCTTCTCCTCCCTCCTTGCCCCCTCCTCCTCCCCCATCTCTCACTGCTGATGATTTCGCCTCCTTCTTCTCCTCCAAGATTGCAGACATCCGCAGGCTCTTCAACAGTCCCCCCTCCTCTCCCATCATATCCAAACCTCCCACCGATCAAGCTTTCTTTTCTTCATTCTCACATCTCTCAGATGCTGAAGTTTCCACTCTCCTCCTACGTCACAAACCTACAACGTGTGCCCTGGACCCTCTCCCTTCTCGCCTCTTCCAAGCGACCGCTCCTGATCTTCTCCCCTTCAACTCCTCCCTCCTCAACGCCTCCCTCCTCTCTGGCTGTTTCCACTCTGCATTTAAACAAACTGCTGTCATCCCACTGCTCAAGAAACCAACCCTTGACCCCACCTCTCCTCAGAACTACCGCCCTGTCTCCCTACTCCCCTTCCTCTCAAAGACGAGCGGGCGGTCCACCGTCAGCTCTCTGACTTTCTGTCCCAACACTCACTCCTTGATCCTCTGCAATCCGGCTTCCGCACAGCTCACTCCACTGAGACGGCTCTGACGTCACTGACTCCCTCAGCCATGCTCGGTGAACCTGTACTGTACGTGTTGATGTTCACTGTTCATAATTAATGTTGTGCATTGGAACAACGTAAACACAATGGAAATGCAATAAGTACGGTTGTTAATGCCATTATTTATTCTGTGCAAAATTAAAATATATAAAACTGTATATTTTACCTATATTTCACAGTTTCGCAATGAAGATCTTACATCCGATCACTACTTCCATTTACAAACTTCAGCTTTACTTTCTCACAGCTTTAAAAAAAAAAATTCTAACCTGTCAAAGGCTCTCTGGACTGTCACTCTGCTTAGTCCCGCCTTCATGCAGAAGTAAATTAACCAATCAGTGAAGGGAGGTTTTGGAAACCAACTCTGTTAGGACAGAACTGCTCCGGGGGCACAATGTATATGATCCGTCTGATTGGAAATTTTCCTTTAGGAGGCGGGACATACATGATGCAACCTTAGTTTTGCCTTACTAAGGCACTTGCTTCTTTTTGTTTGTTTTGTTGTTTTGATTATGATTAGTTTTAGGATTGTAATGTTTGAAAAGTTTATGATAGTACTGAATTTTAAAATATTTTAATCATGAGCACTCAAATATGTATGTTTTAAAATGTATGAAAATGTAAAATACCTAATAAACAGTTTAAATCCCATGGTGCCCTGGGGCACGGAGGGCCCTTGGAAGGGGAAGGCAAGGGAGCATGGAGCAGGGGATTTGCACTTTCATCCCCTCAATTTGTCTCTCTCTTTCTCTCTCTCACCACAAGGTTGCCCTCCTTGGCTGCCAGTTTGAGGGGGGTGAGTCCACGGTGATTGGGCAAGAGGTCCAGGGATACGCCCACTTGCTCCTGGCTGCCCTTCCTCCCCTTGTCCACCTGTCTGTGGCCCGTGGCCACCTGTCTGTCTGCCAGCTGCATCAGCAAGTCGAAGATCTGACAGCTGATGGTCTTACTGGGTTGCAGAGTCAGGATGTGGAGGACAGTGTTACCTGGGAGATAGAGGTGGAGAGAGAGATGGATGCGGAGGAAGAGGAAGATGGAGAAAGAACATGCTTTGTCATTGCCAAAGAAAGAGGCCATGCCAATAAAGCTCAATGTGAATTTGAGAGAGACAGACGGGGGGGGGGGGTTTACCCAGACTGTCCTGGGCTCTGATGTCAGCTCCCGCCTCGATCACCATGGAAACAATCTCCTCGTTGCCCATGGATGCAGCGAACGACAGCACGTGCTCCCCTGAGACACAGAGAAGAGGGACAGCGATCAGGACCGGACGACGGCTCCCATGATGCACTGGCCCAATCACCTATCTGGGGCCACTGGGCGAGGAGAGCTCCCTGAGACCCCTGAACAGACCCCTCACATCAGAGCCTCGTACACAGACTCACTGAGACCCCTGAACAGACCCCCTCTGAGAATGCGGCTCTACTCAATACTCCTTCAGAATGTCTCTCTCCTCTAAGGGTCACAGTTTCTAACCTTATAACATGGCAGTCATGTTTTTAACTTCTACTTTTAACTGACTTTTATCTTGGACTCGGGTTTCCCTCCAATTGTGAGAGAAACCTTTGTCCAGCAGGGGGCATCGAACTGTATTTGAACTGTCTTTTTTTTTTCCTTGCAGGGAGCTGATCCATCAGGCCAGACCAGACGAGACGGGGAGGTGCCGGTTGACAGAGCTGCAGAGTCCTGGGTCCTTGGAGCGGTCCGGAGGCCGAGGCAAGTGGAGATTGGGACGGACCGGGAGCGACAGGGGACCTAGCCAGAGGAGTTGGCGGACACCTCACGGAGTGGGTCCCACCCAGAAGCCCGGCCGACCATTTACCCAGAGCCCGGCCTGACCAGGACTGCTCCCCGCTGACGTCACCAGCCAGGATCCAGGAGAGCCCTCGGATCCCAGGGACCGACCAGGCCGATCGGCGAACGTCCCTGAGGGAGGCCTCCTGCAGCCAGGGCCCGGACTTCTCCCCGCAAGGCCCGCTCCCTGCAAGAGCCCCGGAGGTGGAAGCTGCTCCCCAGCCAGGTGGACTTGCCCCGACCTCCGGATTGAGAGCCTCTGGACCCTTTCCCAGGTAGGAAAGTGCAGCATGGCCCAGCGAACCGCCGGTGTGAGGCGCCACAATGCGGTGCGCTTCAGCCGTGAGGCTGGAGCCGAGACCGCGGCCCTCACCCGGCTGGAGTTCAGCAGGTCCGTGCTGCAGAGGGGCCTGGGCTTTGCCCCTTCTGAGCTGAACTGCGTGGTAAAACTGCCTGGACCTAGGGACGTGTTTGAGGTGAGTTTTAAGAACCCTCAAGTGCTGGAGTGTTTTTGGAACATTTATAGAGAAAAAAAGTAATGTATGCCCATGAGTGACTTTGTGGTCGACGCCCTGACCGATAGAGAAATAAAAATTGTTACCATCCAGTTTTATAACGAAGCAGTGGCAGAGTATGATGTAGAGGTATGGCTGAGGAGACTCTGTGAGATCCTGTCTGAAAGCAAGAGACTCAATGACGAGGATGCAAGAGGATTAATTCTGCTAGCTCCCCCCCCCCCACCAGCTCCCCCCCCGCTGCAGAGACCTCTCCCTCTCAGTTTTATACACCCCACTCCGAGTCCGGAGCGGAGAGTTGTGGGCCTTCTCCACTCCCCCCAGTGGGCAGCCTGGTGGAGGACAGGCCCCATAATAGTAACATCCCTCCAGCCCCACGACCGAGACTCTCTCAGGGGAGGGGACAGGTATGCCCTCCCGGCAGTAGTGGGAGAGCCGCAGGTCCTCAGGAGAGGAGAGTCAGCACCAGTGTCTTCTGCCAAGAAGACCTCAGGGCCGCAATGGCAGAGTCACTGGTGCTGAGGGAGGAGGCCTGCGGCAACAGACAGCCGGGAAGGGAGAAACCACCCCCTCCCCCACCATTAGTTAAAAGAACGACTAGCGGGGTCTATCCAGTCCTCTCCTCAGTTGCACACAAGGCCTCTGCCCTGCCATCTGCTCGTCGGGCCTCGGCTACATGAGAACCAGGGAGAACCTCCAGCACCGTGGGCCCTGAGCCCAGTGGAGTTTCGCCAGCCTTACCGGGTGGCGGGAGCCGAGCCCCCCACATAGTCTTCCTAGAGGATCAAGTAGACTGGCCCCTTCTATGAAGAGGAGTATCCTCTCTCTTCTTCATAAGAAGGGAGATCCAAAGGATCTGAGGAACTGGCGGCCGGTCAGCCTCCTGTGCACCGACTACAAGATACTGGCCAAAGCACTGACGCTCCGTCTGCAGCGGCCACTCCCTCAAGTCGTGGGTCCCGACCAGGTCTGCGGTGCCCGGGGGAGATCGGCGGCCGACAACACCATGCTGCTCAGGGATGTCGTGGCCTACTCGAACGAGAGAGGGCTTCCCCTGGTCCTAATCAGCCTGGACCAGGAGAGAGCCTTCTAAAGAGTGGGCCACGAATACCTGCAGCTTGTTATGGAGGGGATGGGTCTCGCTCTTGGCCTGAGGAAGTGGGTTAAGATCATCTACAGCGGCCTAAGCAGCAGGGTCCTTGTGAACCGCCACCTGACCAAACCATTTCCGGTCAACACTTGTTGACTTTAACCACAGTGCACTGATCACAGAGGCTCACTGGTGGGGCATCCGGTGAATAAAACAATGAGCGCTTTCACACAGCACACACACAAATATACACAGAGTTTCTCACCAAAGTAAAAGAGTCCCCCTCTCTTCTTCTTGAAGTACCAGCCCATTGCCCTCGTCAACGACACGTCTGACCCTCGGACAATCAGCTCATGGACCAGGTTCACATTCTGGTTCAACACAGCAACGTGCAGCGCTGTGACCCCTGCCAACACAACACAGAGAGACTCAACACAGCAAAGACACACTGAACACTACAGCACATTAACACTGGCTGACTGACTGGACACTACAGCACATTAACACTGACTGACTGACTGAACACTACAGTACATTAACACTGACTGACTGGACACTACAGTACATTAACACTGACTGACTGACTGGACACTACAGCACATTAACACTGACTGACTGGACACTACAGCACATTAACACTGACTGACTGGACACTACAGTACATTAACACTGACATACTGGACACTACAGCACATTAACACTGACTGACTGACTGACTGGACACTACAGCACATTAACACTGACTGACTGACTGGACACTTCAGCACATTAACACTGACTGACTGGACACTTCAGCACATTAACACTGACTGACTGGACACTACAGTACATTAACACTGACTGACTGGACACTACAGTACATTAACACTGACTGACTGACTGGACACTACAGTACATTAACACTGACTGACTGGACACTACAGCACATTAACACTGACTGACTGGACACTACAGCACATTAACACTGACTGACTGGACACTACAGTACATTAACACTGACTGACTGGACACTACAGCAAATTAACACTTAGAGGGTGAAAGAGGGAGGGAGCTGGAGAGGTTGTCTCTCCAGTAAGAATTGAATGGTTGCATTTGAGTCACAATACTGTTCATTCACCTGCCATCTCTGCAGTCTGCAATGACTGACCACTAGATGGCAGCAAATCACAATAGCACTATAGGAAGCAGATTAGGTGTGATAGCACTGTGTGACCAGTAGGTGGCAGAAACTGAATCATAATTATTGCACAACTGCAATACTGGTCAGCAAGTCAGCACCAGGTGGCAACATATTACCACGTCAGACAGCAGGGACTGGATGTGAAAGCATTACAGATGGACAGAGCTTCATTAACTCTTTACTGTCAACAGTACCTTCATAGAGGTCGGAGGTCATGGGCTCATTGATGAGGTCGGGGACCCCCTCCATGAGGGTTACAGATGCCTCCAGATTGTCAAACAGCACAGCCACGTGCAGGGCAGTCTCCCCCAGGGCCCCTGAGAGAGAGGGAATAGAGGAGTTACAGAACTGCATCTCCCAGGGTGCACTGCGCCTGCACTCACAGAGGTGTAGTTCTTTCTAAATGTAGAGGAAAGTGAAGGACAGGAACACACAGACACACACATTCACACATGAGGAGACACACAGAGACGCACCTCTCTGGAACATGTCAGTAGAGGGAC
The DNA here is from genome assembly GCF_036373705.1 of Amia ocellicauda. Classification (NCBI taxonomy): domain Eukaryota; kingdom Metazoa; phylum Chordata; class Actinopteri; order Amiiformes; family Amiidae; genus Amia; species Amia ocellicauda. Next base: position 62,015,242 of record NC_089850.1, read on the forward strand.
ACTGCAGTAGCTTGCGGATGGAGGGAACGTCATTCTCCTTCGCTGCGAAAAAGAGAGGGATGTCATCAATCCTGAAAAGAGAGAGAGGGACAGAAAGTAGGAGTGAGTGAATCAGTCAACTTTAAACCTTTACACTCCGGCCATGTTCCTGTTGATTTATTTGTGTGTAGCTCCTTCACTGTCTGTGACAAATCCATTCATCTCATACGAAATGACAGAAAAAATATGGCCTTTCGTATTATAAAGGGTTAATCAGCTGAGTCAAAAAATAATAATGTGAGCACATGAAAATTAGTCCTAAGTTCTAACAACATTACGTTTTTATAAATGTTATTGTGCTGTAGTGTCCAATCAGTCAGTGTTAATGTGCTGTAGTGTCCAGTCAGTCAGTGTTAATGTGCTGTAGTGTCCAGTCAGTCAGTCAGTGTTAATGTGCTGTAGTGTCCAGTCAGTCTGTGTTAATGTGCTGTAGTGTCCAGTCAGTCAGTCAGTGTTAATGTGCTGTAGTGTCCAGTCAGTCAGTCAGTGTTAATATGCTGTAGTGTTCAGTCAGTCAGTGTTAATGTACTGTAGTGTTCAGTCAGTCAGTCAGTGTTAATGTACTGTAGTGTCCAGTCAGTCAGTGTTAATGTGCTGTAGTGTCCAGTCAGTCAGTGTTAGTGTGCTGTAGTGTCCAGTCAGTCAGTGTTAATTTGCTGTAGTGTCCAGTCAGTCAGTGTTAATGTACTGTAGTGTCCAGTCAGTCAGTCAGTGTTAATGTACTGTAGTGTCCAGTCAGTCAGTCAGTGTTAATGTGCTGTAGTGTCCAGTCAGTCAGTCAGTGTTAATGTGCTGTAGTGTCCAGTCAGTCAGTCAGTGTTAATGTGCTGTAGTGTCCAGTCAGTCAGTCAGTGTTAATGTGCTGTAGTGTCCAGTCAGTCAGTCAGTGTTAATGTGCTGTAGTGTCCAGTCAGTCAGTGTTAATGTGCTGTAGTGTCCAGTCAGTCAGTCAGTGTTAATGTGCTGTAGTGTCCAGTCAGTCAGTCAGTGTTAATGTGCTGTAGTGTCCAATCAGTCAGTGTTAATGTGCTGTAGTGTCCAGTCAGTCAGTCAGTGTTAATGTGCTGTAGTGTCCAGTCAGTCAGTGTTAATGTACTGTAGTGTCCAGTCAGTCAGTGTTAATGTGCTGTAGTGTCCAGTCAGTCAGTGTTAATGTACTGTAGTGTCCAGTCAGTCAGTCAGTGGTAATGTACTGTAGTGTCCAGTCAGTCAGTGTTAATGTACTGTAGTGTCCAGTCAGTCAGTCAGTGTTAATGTACTGTAGTGTCCAGTCAGTCAGTCAGTGTTAATGTACTGTAGTGTCCAGTCAGTCAGTGTTAATGTGCTGTAGTGTCCAGTCAGTCAGTGTTAGTGTGCTGTAGTGTCCAGTCAGTCAGTGTTAATTTGCTGTAGTGTCCAGTCATTCAGTCAGTGTTAATGCTTTGTAGTGTCCAGTCAGTCAGTCAGTGTTAATGTGCTGTTGTGTCCAGTCAGTCAGTGTTAATGTGCTGTAGTGTCCAGTGAGTCACTCAGTGTTAATGTGCTGTAGTGTCCAGTCAGTCAGTGTTAATGTACTGTAGTGTCCAGTGAGTCAGTCAGTGTTAATGTGCTGTAGTGTCCAGTCAGTCAGTCAGTGTTAATGTGCTGTAGTGTCCAGTCAGTCAGTCAGTGTTAATGTGCTGTAGTGTCCAGTCAGTCAGTGTTAATGTACTGTAGTGTCCAGTCAGTGTTAATGTGCTGTAGTGTCCAGTCAGTCAGTCAGTGTTAATGTACTGTAGTGTCCAGTCAGTCAGTCAGTGTTAATGTACTGTAGTGTCCAGTCAGTCAGTCAGTGTTAATGTGCTGTAGTGTCCAGTCAGTCAGTGTTAATGTGCTGTAGTGTCCAGTGAGTCAGTCAGTGTTAATGTGCTGTAGTGTCCAGTCAGTCAGTCAGTGTTAATGTGCTGTAGTGTCCAGTCAGTCAGTCAGTGTTAATGTGCTGTTGTGTCCAGTCAGTCAGTCAGTGTTAATGTGCTGTAGTGTCCAGTCAGTCAGTCAGTGTTAATGTGCTGTAGTGTCCAGTCAGTCAGTGTTAATGTACTGTAGTGTCCAGTCAGTGTTAATGTGCTGTAGTGTCCAGTGAGTCAGTCAGTGTTAATGTGCTGTAGTGTCCAGTCAGTCAGTCAGTGTTAATGTGCTGTAGTGTCCAGTCAGTCAGTGTTAATGTACTGTAGTGTCCAGTCAGTCAGTCGGTGTTAATGTGCTGTTGTGTCCAGTCAGTCAGTCAGTGTTAATGTGCTGTAGTGTCCAGTCAGTCAGTCGTTGTTAATGTGCTGTAGTGTCCAGTCAGTCAGTGTTAATGTGCTGTAGTGTCCAGTCAGTCAGTCAGTGTTAATGTACTGTAGTGTCCAGTCAGTCAGTCAGTGTTAATGTACTATAGTGTCCAGTCAGTCAGTGTTAATGTGCTGTTGTGTCCAGTCAGTCAGTCAGTGTTAATGTGCTGTAGTGTCTAGTCAGTCAGTGTTAATGTACTGTAGTGTCCAGTCAGTCAGTGTTAATGTACTGTAGTGTCCAGTCAGTCAGTCAGTGTTAATGTGCTGTGGTGTCCAGTCAGTCAGTCAGTGTTAATGTACTGTAGTGTCCAGTCAGTCAGTCAGTGTTAATGTGCTGTAGTGTCCAGTCAGTCAGTGTTAGTGTGCTGTAGTGTCCAGTCAGTCAGTGTTAATTTGCTGTAGTGTCCAGTCATTCAGTCAGTGTTAATGCTTTGTAGTGTCCAGTCAGTCAGTCAGTGTTAATGTGCTGTTGTGTCCAGTCAGTCAGTGTTAATGTGCTGTAGTGTCCAGTGAGTCACTCAGTGTTAATGTGCTGTAGTGTCCAGTCAGTCAGTGTTAATGTACTGTAGTGTCCAGTGAGTCAGTCAGTGTTAATGTGCTGTAGTGTCCAGTCAGTCAGTCAGTGTTAATGTGCTGTAGTGTCCAGTCAGTCAGTCAGTGTTAATGTGCTGTAGTGTCCAGTCAGTCAGTGTTAATGTACTGTAGTGTCCAGTCAGTGTTAATGTGCTGTAGTGTCCAGTCAGTCAGTGTTAATGTGCTGTAGTGTCCAGTGAGTCAGTCAGTGTTAATGTGCTGTAGTGTCCAGTCAGTCAGTCAGTGTTAATGTGCTGTAGTGTCCAGTCAGTCAGTCAGTGTTAATGTGCTGTTGTGTCCAGTCAGTCAGTCAGTGTTAATGTGCTGTAGTGTCCAGTCAGTCAGTCAGTGTTAATGTGCTGTAGTGTCCAGTCAGTCAGTGTTAATGTACTGTAGTGTCCAGTCAGTCAGTGTTAATGTGCTGTAGTGTCCAGTCAGTCAGTGTTAATGTACTGTAGTGTCCAGTCAGTCAGTGTTAATGTACTGTAGTGTCCAGTCAGTCAGTGTTAATGTACTGTAGTGTCCAGTGAGTCAGTCAGTGTTAATGTGCTGTAGTGTCGAGTCAGTCAGTCAGTGTTAATGTGCTGTAGTGTCCAGTCAGTCAGTGTTAATGTACTGTAGTGTCCAGTCAGTGTTAATGTGCTGTAGTGTCCAGTCAGTCAGTGTTAATGTGCTGTAGTGTCCAGTCAGTCAGTCAGTGTTAATGTGCTGTTGTGTCCAGTCAGTCAGTCAGTGTTAATGTGCTGTAGTGTCCAGTCAGTCAGTGTTAATGTACTGTAGTGTCCAGTCAGTCAGTGTTAATGTACTGTAGTGTCCAGTCAGTCAGTCGGTGTTAATGTGCTGTTGTGTCCAGTCAGTCAGTCAGTGTTAATGTGCTGTAGTGTCCAGTCAGTCAGTGTTAATGTGCTGTAGTGTCCAGTCAGTCAGTCGTTGTTAATGTGCTGTAGTGTCCAGTCAGTCAGTGTTAATGTGCTGTAGTGTCCAGTCAGTCAGTCAGTGATAATGTGCTGTAGTGTCCAGTCAGTCAGTCAGTGTTAATGTACTATAGTGTCCAGTCAGTCAGTCAGTGTTAATGTGCTGTAGTGTCCAGTCAGTCAGTGTTAATGAACTGTAGTGTCCAGTCAGTCAGTCAGTGTTAATGTGCTGTAGTGTCCAGTCAGTCGCTATCATTACCTCTTTCCTTGCAGTAGGAAAGTCTCATCCAGTACTTGGCTCCAGTCCTTCTTGGCTTGGAGGTGGAACCTCAGCCAGCTCCACCAATGACCAAGCTGCCCTGGTGCTGTCAGGGCGAGGGGCAGGGGCATGGTGGTAACCCAGAGCCTTGATTGGCTGGCCTTTGTTTTGAGTGACAGACTGAGCCAGAGAGAGACAGAGAGTCATGATTTCCATTGTCTGACTCAGAGAGAGAGAGTGTGAGAAGAGAGAGAGAGAAGGAGAGAGAGCTGCACCTCATAGCAAAATGTGAAAAATATAAAAACATAAGATGAAAATATTGTCCCCAAAATGACCAAGTTCCACAGGAGTCTCCCAGCCTTGAGAGTCTGACATAGTCCCAGTCCTCCTGAGGGAGGAGACCAGCTGCATATCACCGGCAGCCCAGTGTCCGGCTGCCTGCCACAGCCTGAGGGCCACAGGGGCCCCTGAGTCTCTCAGAGAGAGACACTCCTAGACACTGCGGTACATTAACATTACACAGAGAGAGAGAGAGAGAGAGAGAGAGAGAGAGAGAGAGAGAGAGAGAGAGAGAGAGAGGGGAGAGTTGACTAAAGCTGACTAATGAATATTTACTATAGGGGAGAGAGAAATGAAGGGAGAGGGACACTGAGAGACAGAAGAGGAAGGATAGAGCAGCAGTAGTAGTTTAGCAGTAGTAGTAGTAGTGTCAGTAATAGTAGCAGCAGGAGTAGCAGCAGTAGCAGCAAGAGTAGCAGCAGGAGCAGGAGTAGCAGTATTAGCAGTAGTAGCAGCAGGAGCAGGAGTAGTACTAGGTCTGGGATTAAATCAAAACTTTGACAAACCTTCCGATAGAAAACTACAATATTGTATTTTGGGTCAAAGCTATGATCTACTCCGGCCCTAGGAATAGTAGTAGCAAAAGTAGTTGTTATAATAAGACAGCACCATGAATTATAATAATGATAGTAATAATAATAATAATAATACATATTAGTACAAAGATAAAGCTTACCTTAAATTGTGATGGCAGTTGCAGCAGTATAAAATGTATCCACAGACACACACACACACACACACACATATATATATATATTTACAGGGATATATTAATTCATTTATGAGAGTTGTTTCCCATAGACCAGTATGAGCACATCAGTGCAGTGCAGGTGACAACAAAATACAGTCAGAGAGAAAGAGAGAGAGGTATATAGTCAGAGAAAGCAAGAGAGAGGGAGAGGGAGGGGAGGAGGGGCAGTGTGAGGAAGAGAGGGAGTGAGAGATAGGTGAGATGGAGATAGGGGGAGAAAAAGGATGAGGGGGAGCGATGGAAGGGAAGACAAAGTGCAGAGAGAGGAAGGGAGAAGATGAACAGGGAGGAAAGAGAGATAGAAGAGGAGAAAGAGAGATGGGTAAAACAGAACAGAAGGAGACAGAGAAACTAACGTGATATTTTATTTTATATTTGTAAAGTTGTTAATGTTATTGTATATAATTTCAATGTTCCCAATTGCTTTGGCAATACTTGTGTGTAAACATATCTTCCAATGAAGCTTGTTTTGAATTTGAATTTGAATTTGAAACAGAGCAGTATGGAGGGGTGGAAAGGAGAGAGAGAGAGAGAGAGAGAGAGAGAGAGAGAGAGAGAGGTGGACAGTGTCCTGCCGTGTCGAGTCATCTCTCTGCTCTCTCGTAACAAACCGCACGACAGTAATAATAAGTGGCGCAACAGCAGTAAAACCGCCGCCCGGCGCAGCGCCGCTCCGCAGCCCATAATGACAGCCCGGCCGGCGCTGACGCTCTCCGGGATTAGGGGCTCCGGGACGGAGGGGCAGCAGGGACGCGGGGGAGAGTTATCTGTGGTTTTGGTAGGATGAAGAAATTATATTGAAATTGCATATATTTGTAAAGAATAATAGGATAATAATAATAATAATAATAATAATAATAATAATAATAATAATAATAATAATAATAATACAAGTATATAAATGTCGACTTTCATGAATTCAATTTAATTAAGTTTCGTAAAAGTTCCCTGAACGAAAATAAATACATAAACAATAATAATAATTCTAATAATAATACGAATACAATGCACTATTATTATTATTATTATTATTATTATTATTATTATTATTATTATAAGTACTACTACTACACACAATACACAATCTTTATTATTTTGTGTATATTTGTTGCAGTGCATGTATTTGCGTTGTGTCATTGTGTAGCACTGGGTCCGGGGCTGCCGCAAGTCTGTCCTGACTCTGACTGCGACCTTTTTAATGGACACCCAACATCCCCTCAACACGACACCGACCGTGACAACGAGATGAGCTGGAATGATGCTTCTGTGGGTGTGTGTACTACTGAGTAAACGAGTCAGTGTTAATGTGCTGTAGTGTCCAGTCAGTCAGTGTTAATGTGCTGTAGTGTCCAGTCAGTCAGTGTTAATGTGCTGTAGTGTCCAGTGAGTCAGTCAGTGTTAATGTGCTGTAGTGTCCAGTCAGTCAGTCAGTGTTAATGTACTGTAGTGTCCAGTCAGTCAGTGTTAATGTGCTGTAGTGTCCAGTCAGTCAGTGTTAATGTGCTGTAGTGTCCAGTCAGTCAGTGTTAATGTGCTGTAGTGTCCAGTCAGTCAGTGTTAATGTACTGTAGTGTCCAGTCAGTCAGTGATAATGTGCTGTAGTGTCCAGTCAGTCAGTCAGTGTTAATGTACTGTAGTGTCCAGTCAGTCAGTCAGTGTTAATGTGCTGTAGTGTCCAGTCAGTCAGTGTTAATGTGCTGTAGTGTCCAGTCAGTCAGTGTTAATGTGCTGTAGTGTCCAGTCAGTCAGTCAGTGTTAAAGTGCTGTAGTGTCCAGTCAGTCAGTGTGAATGTGCTGTTGTGTGTAGTAGTGTTAATGTACTCAGTGTATGCTCTCTCTCCTTTAGTGTTTCTTGAATATTGAATCTGTAAATATCTACTTTGGACACTCACACCTCCCTCTCTCCCCCCCCCCCACCCCCACACACACGGGTATTGTGTCACTCTGTGTCTTTGGGGTCAGTGACACAGATCTCACCCTCTCATTAGTGGATTAGGCAGGAGGGCACTTACACCATCATTTACCAAAGACCTCATAGTTATTTCTGTGTAGCTATGACATAATGGTGACTGTCCTGCTTACTGTCACTGGACTGCACTGTATTAGACTGGGCCTCGATATACTGGACAATATTGTATTAGACTGGACTGGACTGTATTAGACTGGACTGTAATGTACTGGACAATGTTGGACTGTATTACACTGGACTGTATTATACTGAACTGGTCTGTATTACACTGAACTGGGCTGCATTACACTGGACTGGACTGTAATGTACTGGACAATATTGGACTGTATTACACTGTACTGTATTGTACCAGACAGTACTGTAATGTACTGGACTGTGCTGTATTAGACTGGACTGTATTGGACTGGACTGGACTGTAATGTACTGGACCAGGGACATGCAGAGACAATGTGGGGATCAGTGGCTCAAAAAAGAAAAAGGGAACCCCCATCCCATTTTGATGGGGAGGGCTTAGTGGATTGTGGAGTGGGGAGGTTGGGGAGTTGTGTGCAATCTATTCATTCTCTGTGGGAAAAAGAGGAGAAGAACGGGAATGATAGAAGGACATGAGCTCGGGCAGCCCTTCATTCTATGTGAAGGGCAAGAATCATAATAATAAAGATGATGATGATGATGATAAATTGAGAAACAAAGAGAGCAGAGGAACTGCAGCTCACTGGCACACTTAGAATCATAATGATAATGATAATGATGATGATGATGATGATGATGATGATAATAATATTGTAAACTTGTCTTCAGAGTGCTGTGAAGACAGAATGTCACAAAAATGAAGAATAAGAGAGCGATACACAGGTGATTAGTATGGAGGGAGATCACTGTCAAAAAGATGAATATGTGTAAAAATTATTTGTACTTGTTAATGCAGGTACAAATCACTAATTGCATATTTGCGAGTTAGCACTCGTATATTTGTGAGTTGGATAGAGCATTAAATCAGTCACAAATACGTCACACAGGTCACAGGCCGAGATCGTGGATTGTTGTTGGAATATTGTAAAAAAAATAACAAACACAAACAAAATCATTTTAAATTGGATGTATAAAGATTATAACACCATGTTAACTGCAAAATACCTGCACTGTATTTTACAGTAGACATTTAATAGTTGATGTAATCATTTGTATGCATCCAATTAAAAAATAATTATTAATTTTTTTGTGATGACTAGTCTTTTATGTATTTATGTAATTATTCCATTTTGTTTTTAGTTAAAGTTTCTACAAAATGTCTGGAAGATTTCCACTTGATAGACTGACCGGATTTCCAATATTAAAATTAAAAGTGTTAATTTCCAGATATCTGCTGCCCTTACATCTAGTTTCTGTCCTTTTTCTAACAACGTTTACAAAAATGACAGATGTGTATGACTTCTCCCTCATGATCCCGATTACATTGACAGTAAGTAAGTACCCCAGATCTTTTCCACTGTCATTTCTCTGGGGGAAATTTAAACTTGCAGTTTCGTAATTAAAAGTGCCCATTTGTGTTGCTTACATCTGCCCTGTGTGCCATGTGTATTAGCAGGGTGAAATACACTGTCGCAGCCTGCGGGCTTTGTTGCGAACTGATTGTAGCTAACGTGGCAGAACTTACTCTTAATGACAGTTAAAACATGTATATAGTATTATGAATATGCCTACAGCACTCTGGGATCCATAATTTTTCTTGCATGTCTGTTTCAAATTTGGTTTTCCCCCGTGTTACAATAACCCAGCTCTGAATAGCCCCAACATTTCTCATGCAGTTTTTCAGTTCTTTCCACTGCCCGCTCTGCCTTTATCAAGCTAGAATGTACAGTTAGGTCCATAAATATTTGGACAGTGACACAATTGTCATCATTTTGGCTCTGTACGCCTCCACAATGGATTTGAAAGGAAACAATCAAGAAGTGCTTTAAGTGTAGACTGTCATCTTTCATTTGAGGGCAGTTACATCCAAATTGGGTGAACGGTGTAGGAATTACACCCATTTTTATATTTGTTCCCCCCAGTTTTAGGGGTTCAAAAGTATTTGGACAAACTAACATAATCATTAATTAAATTGTGAGTTTCAATACTTGGTTCCAAATCCTTTGCCGTCAATGACTGTCTGAAGTCTGAACCCATAGACATCACCAGATGCTGGGTTTCTTCCCTGGTGATGCTCTGCCAGGCCTGCACTGCAGCTGTCTTTAGTTCCTGCTGGTTCTTGGGCGTTTTGCCTTCAGTTTTCCCTTCAGCAAGTGAAATGCTGCTCTATGCAGATCATTCCACTTCTTCACCTTAAAAAAGTATTGGGTTGCTTTCGCAGTATGCTTCGGGTCATTGTCCATCTGCACTGTGAAGCGCCGTCCAATGAGTTTTAAAGCATGCCATAACATGCTTCACAGATGAGGTGGTCTGCTTCAGATCATGAGCAGTTCCTTCCCTTCTCCATACTCTTCTCTTCCCATCATTCTGGTACATCATTCTGATCTTTGTCTCATCTGTCCATAGGATGTTGGTCCAGAACTGTACAGGGTTCTTTAGATATTTTTTGGCAAACTCTAATCTGGTCTTCGTGTTTTTGGGGCTTACCAATGGTTTCCATCTTGCGGTAAACCCTCTGTATTTACTCTGGTGGCGTCTTCTTTTGATCGTTGACTTTGTCACAGATACGTCTGCCTCCTGGAGGGTGTTCTTGATCTGGCCAGCTGTTGTGAAGGGGTGTTTCTTCACCAGGGAAGGAATTCTTCTGTCATCCACCACAGTTGTTTCCCATGGTTGTCCGGGCCTTTTGGTGTTCCTGAGCTCACCAGTGCGTTCTTTCTTTTTAAGAATGTAATAAATTTGGCCACACGTAATGTTTTTGCTCTCTCTGAATGGTTTGATTTGATTTCTAAGGCAAAACGCCCCAAGAACAAGTGGGAACTAAAGACAGCTGCAGTGCAGGCCTGGCAGAGCATCACCAGGGAAGAAACCCAGCATCTGGTGATGTCTATGGGTTCAGACTTCAGGCAGTCATTGACTGCAAAGGATTTGCAACCAAGTATTGAAACTCACAATTTAATTCATGATTATATTAGTTTGTCCAATTACTTTTGAGACCCTAAAATTGGGGGACCACATATAAAAATGGGTGTATTCGAAACCACACACTACCATTCTACACATACTACATTCCAACATTTCAGTACTATGCAGTATCCATACTAGACATAGTAAATTAATTTGTCGTATGGTAAAAGTACCTGGATGGCGTGCTACATTCGCCAAAATATGCAGTATACGACCAGAGCTCACTGCAATGAATACTGCATCCCAGCATGCTTCACTTTGGTCACATGACATATATAGTACACTGAATCATTAATCTTCATACTGCATACTGTACTAATTACTAGTCAGAAAATCAGTATATAGCTGCAGTATGTACAAAAATACATAGAAAGAATGTTAAAAAAAAAAAAATGTAAACTGAAATTTCGACGTATAAACTTGAACTTTTGAGTTAAAAACTCGATAGTGCGACATAAACACAGCCCCTTTCTAGAGAGGAAAGACAGGCAAGTGTAAGGAAGCAATACCGTGGATTGCATATGTATGGCTCATGATGGGGAAATTATATGACTAATAGTGATAATGGCTGATTTTCTCCAGGATTGGGGAGTTGAAGAAGACCTACTTGGAGTTCTTCATGAATATGCCAGATACCATTTGGACCTCCACTGCGGTATTGCTGTCTTCGTAAACGGGGGGCTCGCCTGAGTTGTGCACCCTATGGAACAATTACAATCTGTCTTATCGTATCCTGGGTCACAAAAACACTCTTAGAATTGCACGTAGATGTAGCCACCGATAACCCTGCATCTGGTTTCATTTTGTATAAATGTCATCACATGAACCAAGTTCAAATACTGTTTTCTCCTGTGAAGTTTTCTTCAAACTCTCTTCAAAATTCTGTAACTTATAATAACACCATGACCATGTGCTAAAATTGTCAATATCTCCTTAATACTAAACGAAAGTCTACAGTACAGTATTACAAGATCTGCTATTTGTCGCATTTTGTAGATTTTAAGGCACAATGCATCCCCCCTCACATTTGCATTTGCTGAAGCTACACCATTGGAGTTTTAAAGAGGCAACTTCTGTATTATGCAGTATGTAGTAGAGTAGTATGCGGTTTTGAATATGGACTCACATACACAGACAGTGAGAGAGACACAGACACACAGAGAGACACAGACAGTGACACAGACACACAAACTGAGAGACCCAGACACACAGAGACACACAGACAGTGAGACACAGACACACAGAGAGACACAGAGAAACAGACAGTGAGACACAGACTTACAGAGACACACAGAGAGACACAGACAGTGAGACACAGACACACAGACTGAGAGACACAGACACACAGAGAGACAGAGAGACACAGACACACGGACAGACACACAGAGAGACATACAGAGAGACACAGACACAGTGAGACACAGACACACAGTGAGACACACGGAGAGATAAAGAGAGACACAGAGACAGACATACAGAGAGACAGACACACAGAAAGACACAGAGACAGACACACAGCGAGACACGGAGAGATGCAGAGAGACACAGAGACAGACATACAGAGAGACAGACACACAGAGAGACATGGAGACAGATATACAGCGAGACACACGGAGAGATGCAGAGAGACACAGAGACAGACATACAGAGAGACAGACACACAGAGAGACACAGACACACAGTGAGACACATGGAGAGATAAAGAGAGACACAGAGACAGAGATACAGAGAGACAAACACACAGAGAGACACAGAGACAGACACACAGCGAGACACGGAGAGATGCAGAGACACAGAGACAGACATACAGAGAGACAGACACACGGACACACAGAGAGACACAGACACAGTGAGACACACGGAGAGATAGAGAGACACAGAGACAGACATACAGAGAGACAGACACACAGAGAGACACAAAAAGACACACAGAATGAGACACAGACACACAGAGAGACACGGAGACAGACACATAGAGACACAGAGAGATAAAGAGAGACACAGAGACAGACACACAGAGAGACACGGAGACAGACACAAAGCGAGACTCACAGAGAGATGCAGAGAGACACAGAGACAGACATACAGAAAGACAGACACACGGAGAAACACAGACAGACACACAGACTGAGACAAACACACAGACACACAGAGAGACACAGAGACAGACACATAGACACACAGTGAGACACTGAGAGATACAGAGAGACACAGGGACAGACATACAGAGAGACAGACACACAGAGACAGAAACAGACAGAGACACAGACAAACAGCGAGACACACGGAGAGATACAGAGAGACACAGACAGACGTACACAGAGACAGACACACAGACACAGACAGACACACACAGAGAGACACAGACACACGGAGAGACACGGAGACAGACACACAGCGAGACACACGGAGAGATGCAGAGAGACACAGAGACAGACATACAGAGAGACAGACACACGGAGAGACACGGAGACAGACACACACAGAGAGACATACAAAAACACAGAGGCACAGACATTGAGTCAAGGCTGTATCTCTGTTGACATTTTTATTTATTTATTTTTTTTATTAAAATTTTGTATTTATTATTTTTTGTACAAAGTTGGACAGCCTGCAGCGATACACAGTGTCTCCCACCACTCCCACAAAAACTTACAACGTGAGTCATAATAACGATAATAACAATAATAAACATAATCATAATAATAATATTGATCATAAAAATCAAATATAAACAAGCTGATTGTCTTTACAATTGTAGCGGATAATAGAATTGACTTGTTTTGTAACTGTCACTTGCCCCTCCGCTTCATATTGGTCAAGGGGAAACAATACATTTCCCACAATGCATCGCTGTGCTAACAAGTACGTTTGTGTGCCAAGTCGTGATGGGAAATGTAGTCTTTATCCCCTTGTCTCTTTTCCAATGGAGATTATGGTTGTAGGGGCTGACAGTGGCACCCCCAAAGAGAACTACATTTCCCACAATGCATCACTGTGTGAACAAGTGCTTTTGTGTGCCAAGGGATGATGAAAAATGTACTCTTTATCTTCCCTGATTTCTATACAGCCTGGCTGGTATAGCCCTCTCAAAGGAAAACTACATTATCCACAATGCATCACTGAGTTAGGAAGAGGCTACATGGCAGAGAGGATGATGGTACATTAGTTTTCCTTCTCTCTCCGATTTTTTTTTAGAAAAACTTGCTTAACACAAGTTACATGACCCACAGATGTACCAAAGGGGAGATGGGAAATGTAGTCTTTGTTTCCTGTTTCTGTGTGGCATTAATGGAATACATTACCCACAATGCACCACTGTGCTGAGAACAGGTTCCTTTGCAGTGGAAATGTGATTTCTGCTGACTGACAGAATAAAGTGGGACGCCATATAAGTGACAGTAAACATGAGCACTGCACTTTTAGTGAGTGTGTGCCTGACAGAGGGAGAGAGGGAGAGAGTCACAGTGCGAAATGCCGCCGGAGCAGAGGATGACGCGCTGCAGTCACACCCATCTCGGCACAGTCTGAGCCTTTTACAGGAATATGTATATTTTATTCCACTGGACTAGTCATCCTCTCTCTGACCCCCCAATACACTTCCCTCTCTCTTGCCCTCTTCCTTCCCCTATCGCTCTCCCTCTCTACACCTCTATCTGTCCCTGGCTCAGGTGCAGCTGTAGCTGCTGGGCTCCATTCAGGATCTTCTTTTGGTGACCCAGCAGAGTCACACCCACTGTCTGGATCTCCCTGAGAGAGAGCGAGAGAGAGGAGGGTAATAAATACAGTATAACCTCACTGACTGGACACTACAGCACATTAACACTGACTGACTGGACACTACAGTACATTAACACTGACTGACTGACTGGACACTACAGTACATTAACACTGACTGACTGGACACTACAGCACATTAACACTGACTGACTGGACACTACAGCACATTAACACTGACTGACTGGACACTACAGTACATTAACACTGACTGACTGACTGGACACTACAGTACATTAACACTGACTGACTGGACACTACAGCACATTAACACTGACTGACTGGACACTACAGCACATTAACACTGACTGACTGACTGGACACTACAGCACATTAACACTGACTGACTGGACACTACAGCACATTAACACTGACTGACTGGACACTACAGCACATTAACACTGACTGACTGACTGGACACTACAGTACATTAACACTGACTGACTGGACACTACAGCACATTAACACTGACTGACTGGACACTACAGTACATTAACACTGACTGACTGGACACTACAGCACATTAACACTGACTGACTGGACACTACAGTACATTAACACTGACTGACTGGACACTACAGCACATTAACACTGACTGACTGACTGGACACTACAGTACATTAACACTGACTGACTGGACACTACAGCACATTAACACTGACTGACTGGACACTACAGCACATTAACACTGACTGACTGACTGGACACTACAGTACATTAACACTGACTGACTGGACACTACAGCACATTAACACTGACTGACTGGACACTACAGTACATTAACACTGACTGACTGGACACTACAGTACATTAACACTGACTGACTGGACACTACAGCACATTAACACTGACTGACTGACTGGACACTACAGTACATTAACACTGACTGACTGACTGGACACTACAGTACATTAACACTGACTGACTGGACACTACAGTACATTAACACTGACTGACTGGACACTACAGCACATTAACACTGACTGACTGACTGGACACTACAGTACATTAACACTGACTGACTGGACACTACAGCACATTAACACTGACTGACTGGACACTACAGTACATTAACACTGACTGACTGGACACTACAGTACATTAACACTGACTGACTGGACACTACAGCACATTAACACTGACTGACTGACTGGACACTACAGTACATTAACACTGACTGACTGGACACTACAGTACATTAACACTGACTGACTGGACACTACAGCACATTAACACTGACTGACTGACTGGACACTACAGTACATTAACACTGACTGACTGGACACTACAGCACATTAACACTGACTGACTGGACACTACAGTACATTAACACTGACTGACTGGACACTACAGTACATTAACACTTACTGACTGGACACTACAGTACATTAACACTGACTGACTGACTGGACACTACAGTACATTAACACTGACTGACTGGACACTACAGCACATTAACACTGACTGACTGGACACTACAGTACATTAACACTGACTGACTGGACACTACAGCACATTAACACTGACTGACTGACTGGACACTACAGTACATTAACACTGACTGACTGGACACTACAGCACATTAACACTGACTGACTGACTGGACACTACAGTACATTAACACTGACTGACTGACTGGACACTACAGCACATTAACACTGACTGACTGACAAAAACACAAAACTGACCCACACACAGACACACACACACACACACACACACACAGACACACGCACAGAGATGCACACGCACAGACACACATGCACACAGACACACACGCACAGATACACACAGACACAGACACACACATATGCACAGACACTGACACACATGCATACACACAGACACACTCACTCCAGGGTCAATCTGGCCACAGCCTCCAGGCTGTGGATCTCCGCCCTGTTAAACTCCTCCCTGTAACGGCCCATCTTGATCGCCTCCAGCCAATCATAGACCGTCGTCACGCCTGAGAAATCCGGGGGGGCGTGGCTGAGCAAGGGCTGGGAGGGCCTGAGAGAGCGATGGGGGGAGGCGGAGAGAGAGGGGGAGTTGTAAGAACCAATCACCAGAACAACTACATTTGCCATAAGCCACTGCTTCTCCAATCCTGTTGTCCACAAAGGGGACGTTGTGTCATCCACCTTTGGATCCACCGGTGAGCCCCTGTGATCAGTGCACTGTGGTTAAAGTCACCAGGTGGCGCTCAGAGAACTGCAGTTAATCCTCTGGATGGGTCACAAGACTCACCGAGAGAAAGAGCTGCTGAGACTCAACATAAACACTGCAGACGACATGGCCACCCATTCCGAGTCCTCCAGCCTGGACAGACGCAGCGCTAGAGACATGAGGTGCATCAGTCCCACCTACACGTAAATATTTCTGCATGACAGATTTTTGTGAACCTTTTCGCGAGGAGAAGTGTTTGGGGATGATGCCCAGGACAATAACATTAAAATGATCAGTGCCAATGCTTAATTCCACACCGGCTAACCCTGATTAGCTGTCACAGTCAGTCCAGACCTTTTTATCAGGTATTGGATTTTAAAAATACTAACTACAGTATAACATAAAACTGAAAAATTTGCAAAGCAGGATACAAATGATTAAGTACACAATCATACAAACTAAATCATGCACAGACTAAAAGTAGCACTCACCGTAGCAGGGTAATCCACAATTTGCGAAGAATAATCCAAATCGGAAAACAAAATTACCCTCATTGTTTTTTTAACTGCAGATTTCTCAAATGATGTAATAGTTTAAACATTTAAAAGTCCAAATCATGAAAGGCATCGACCACATCAAACCAGAGGAGCTTTTCCAGATCAGCAGGGACACACGCACCCGGGACACAAATGGAAATTGGGCTTCAAGGCATTCAAGACAGAAAACAGGAGACACTTCTTCACACAGAGGTGTCACAATCTGAACAAACTCCCCAGTGATGCGGCTGAAGAGACAATTTGGGAACATTCAAAAACAGACTGGATAGGATCCTTGATCACTTAGTTATTAATGGACACCAAACGAGCACGATGGGCCGAATGGGCTCCTCTTGATTGGACACTTTCTTATGTTCTTATGTTCTTAAACCTGAATACTTTGAAAATACAGGGGGTCCTTGAAAACCGCCAGGGATGTGTTCTTGAAGATTGCAACGAATTTTCAAAACAACTAAATAAGGGAATTGATATCCATAAGAAATAATGGGAATAGCCCTAGATGAGTTCCAACACCCCAAAATAAACAAATGTACCCACCCAAATGTCTTTCAATCTCCATAAACCACTCTTATAAGTCATTACAACGATTGTTTTGCATCAAAATAAATGTGTAACCATTAAGAGGTCACTGTGCACAGGCTGGGAACACACGACACTGTGAGACAAAGGGAGAGTAGCAGCAGTTATGATATTAAGATTTAGTGTAAAATACTTATTTTGTACCTTCACAGTCTCCCAGGTTGGAGACAGTAATAAGAATGGGAAGAGACAAAGTAAGTAGGAGGAAGTAAAAGATGGAGGAGTAGTAGTAGCAGTAGTAGTAGTTTATTTTATTATTTTCATACTGTAATTACATTAGTGTGTAATATGTGCTGGCCGCCATGCTGGGCTGATACTTTGACCAGTGTATATAGTTCAGGTGTATTGAGTCTAATGAAATGGCAGCCATCTTGTCAACAATGATTATGGTACGTCTCAGCGGCCGGTGGCTCTCAGAGTCCCCCGGTCATGTTAACTGCAGTTCGGTGATCATATAGCGCTTTTCCACCGACAAGGAGCCGGTGCCAGTTCGGAGCCGGTGCCTAATTTGGAACCATTTGTTGCTTTTCCCCGCAGGAGACGCGTCTCCCGGCCGCACGGAGCCGCTTTTTCTGGAACCTACGACGCAGTGACGTCACGGCCGGGGCGGGTAAAGTCGTCTCCACACAAAGTGATTGGCTGGAGTTCAGCCGCCATGTTTAAAATGCCGGCAGAGACGAGCAGTCAGGAGAGTTTATTAAAAATGAGCGAAATCAGCAGCGAACAGCGGCCTGTCAGAGACACTACAGAGACAATATGTCTCACAGGTCAGTAACTAGTTAGGAGTTGGCAAATGGCAGCAATGAGAGACGACTGAGCGCAGCTTCCGTGAAAGGAAAGACGTGTTACAGCGAGATTATTATAATGATGGAGAGTTAATGCGGATACAGATTGAACAGAAATGTTGTTAGTTAATGAACTGCTCCGCTGTGACACCAAATCCAGCGCCTCTACGAGTCACGTGTCCCGGGTTGGTTTGCGCATGATTAATAATTTATGAATAAATTAATTTTCTTAGCACAGGGCGAATTACACAAAACATACATATTGTACAGTAAGAGAAGATCAAATACACAGTAAGATCTGTTACAGTCATGCGCTGTCAGCAGTGCTGACAATGGATTACTATTATTATTATTATTATTATTATTATTATTATTATGTATTTGTTAGCAGACGCTCTTATCCAGGGCGACTTTCAACACATAAGCGCATCGCTGTGTGTCTGGCAACAGGGACAATGCAACAGTGATTTGGACCATCATCCCAGACTTCATCAATCAGCACAATTTCCCATCAAAAAAATTAACATCACCTGAGATAATCCGACAGGTTATTGATCTGCCACGACTGCGCCGCAAACACCCCCAAAACAGCCGCATCCATAATCAATAGGATAGCCTATAGTCATTGTTTATTAAACAAGAATAAAAGTAAAAATATGCCACAAAATGAATGAAAATGTATCCACTCATACAAGTATATTCATAATGAACTGTGTGCGCGGTGACGAATGCATGTATTTTATTCAATACAGTAGAAGTGTCTGAAATAGCGAATCGGTGTAAATCCCTTAATGCATCAATAAAAATCAATACAAATAAAAGGCTGAGTTATCTTAGCATATTCGTATAGTTTTCGTTTCTGCTACATGTGTGATCCCGCGTTTTTTTGTTTAGTTTTTTACAGTGTATCTGTGCTGTGTAGACGCGGAATGAGTTTGATTGTGATGTTAAACAGGGTTTAAAGACGCAGTCGCCTCGGTGCTGATTATTATCGCTGTGTTTCTCTTCTACTCCGTGCTTGGGAACGCCCACTTCCAGTGACGTCAGCGTTCGTTCCCAAAAAGATCAGCTGGATACCAGGCTGAGCCCCGCTTCCGGCTCCAGCACTGGCTCTTTGTCAGTGGAAAAGCGCTAATAGAGGCTCACTGGTGCCCATTGTTTCTAATGGGCCCAGCTGTCCCACTGTACCACATGAGCTGTACTCCCCCACCCCCCCGGCTGCCTGACCTGGTGGTGGTGACGGTCTTCAGAGTGGACGGGTGGCGGATGAGCCGGTCCAGCGTGGACACAACGCTGTCGAACCCCGGCCGCTCCCGCCGCTCCTGAGACCAGCAGTCCAGCATGAGTGCATGCAGCGGGGATGGGCAGCCGGGGGGGGCCGGCAGCCGGTACTGGTCAGCCACTGCGTTCATCACCTGAGAGACAGAGATGGGGGGCTGTATCAC
Source organism: Amia ocellicauda (assembly GCF_036373705.1). Classification (NCBI taxonomy): domain Eukaryota; kingdom Metazoa; phylum Chordata; class Actinopteri; order Amiiformes; family Amiidae; genus Amia; species Amia ocellicauda. Next base: position 62,034,785 of record NC_089850.1, read on the forward strand.
TGATTGATAGAGTGACATTACAGACTGACTGACTGGACACTACAGCACATTAACACTGACTGACTGACTGGACACTACAGCACATTAACACTGACTGACTGACTGGACACTACAGCACATTAACACTGACTGACTGACTGGACACTACAGCACATTAACACTGTCTGACTGACTGGACACTACAGCACATTAACACTGTCTGACTGGACACTACAGCACATTAACACTGACTGACTGACTGGACACTACAGCACATTAACACTGACTGACTGGACAATACAGCACATTAACACTGACTGACTGGACACTACAGCACATTAACACTGACTGACTGACTGGACACTACAGCACATTAACACTGACTGACTGACTGGACACTACAGTACATTAACACTGACTGACTGACTGGACACTACAGCACATTAACACTGACTGATTGGACACTACAGCACATTAACACTGACTGACTGACTGGACACTACAGCACATTAACACTGACTGGACACTACAGCATATTAACACTGACTGACTGACTGGACACTACAGCACATTAACACTGACTGATTGACTGGACACTACAGCACATTAACACTGACTGGACACTACAGCATATTAACACTGACTGACTGACTGGACACTACAGCACATTAACACTGACTGACTGACTGGACACTACAGCACATTAACACTGACTGACTGACTGGACACTACAGTACATTAACACTGACTGACTGGACACTACAGCACATTAACACTGACTGACTGACTGGACACTACAGCACATTAACACTGACTGACTGGACACTACAGCACATTAACATTGACTGACTCACTGGACACTACAGCACATTAACACTGACTGACTGGACACTACAGTACATTAACACTGACTGACTGACTGGACACTACAGCACATTAACACTGACTGACTGGACACTACAGCACATTAACACTGACTGACTGACTGGACACTACAGCACATTAACACCGACTGACTGGACACTACAGCACATTAACACTGACTGACTGGACACTACAGCACATTAACACCGACTGACTGGACACTACAGCACATTAACACTGACTGATTGGACACTACAGCACATTAACACTGACTGACTGACTGGACACTACAGCACATTAACACTGACTGGACACTACAGCACATTAACACTGACTGACTGAATGGACACTACAGCACATTAACACTGACTGACTGACTGGACACTACAGCACATTAACACTGACTGACTGGACACTACAGCACATTAACACTGACTGACTGACTGGACACTACAGCACATTAACACTGACTGACTGACTGGACACTACAGTACATTAACACTGACTGACTGACTGGACACTACAGCACATTAACACTGACTGACTGGACACTACAGCACATTAACACTGACTGACTGGACACTACAGCACATTAACATTGACTGACTGACTGGACACTACAGTACATTAACACTGACTGACTGGACACTACAGCACATTAACACTGACTCACTGGACACTACAGCACATTAACACTGACTGACTGGACACTACAGTACATTAACACTGACTGACTGGACACTACAGCACATTAACACTGACTGACTGACTGGACACAATACTACATTAACACCTTCCTCTCTGTCTCTCTCTCTGTACCTCCTGGTTGCTCATGTCCCAGTATGGCCGCTCGCCGTATGACATCACCTCCCACATGACTACACCGAAGCTCCACACGTCGCTGGCCGAGCTGAACTTCCTGTGCTGGATGGCCTCCGGGGCCGTCCAGCGCACCGGGATCTTAGTGCCCTGAGAGAGAGAGAGAGAGAGAGAGAGAGAGTACTGTTCCCATGATGTTTGCTTTGCCAGAACTAAATCTGACTCAGAACCTACAGCGGTCCCCACACTTTATCTACAGGCTGTAAATCACAGTACAGTGTCTGAATAAGTTTGAACTGAACTGTGATGAAATCAGTGCATTGATTTGATGTCCTACATGTCCAAAGCGTACAATCAGGCGCTTGAGGGACTGCTGCCAAACTCACAAGAATAAGTGTACACAAAATGAACACAAAATTATACTTCACCTGTAAAACTGACGTGAGTTTTGAAAAAAAAAGTATATATTATCTGGGACCTACCCATGATGCATCAGGTGAACTCCTAAGATATTAATAACAAGGCAAACAAGCCACACTCCAGTTTATGGTCCTAAGCCATTGAAAACACTGTTATTGGTTTTAGTAGTGAGCAACGCTAATTACACACCTCTCAAGACAATCAGCATCTTTCCAGATTCATTACATTTACAACACATGCACAGCTCCTCTCCGGCTCACCAGCGACGCGGTGTATGTGGGGATGCTCTTCTCCTGGTTCCTCATCAGCCGGGACAGGCCGAAGTCGCTGATCTTGCACACCAGGTTGGCGTTGACCTGCACGTTGCGCGCCGCCAGGTCGCGGTGCACGAAGTTGCGCTCGGACAGGTAGCGCATGCCCGCCCCCACCCCCCGCAGCATACCCACCAGCTGCAGAACGCTGAACTGGCCCTCGTTCTCCTGCGGGGGAGAGAGAGGTGAGGGGTGAACTGACCAATCTGACTGACTGACTGACTGACTGACACTGACTGACTTACATACTGAATGACTGAAACTCTGACTGACAGACACACTGACTGACACACTGACTGACTGACACTCTGAATGGCTGACTGACTGACTGACTGACACTCTGAATGGCTGACTGACACTCTGACTGACGGACACACTGAATGACTGACACTCTGACTGACTGACTGACAGACACACTGACTGACACACTGACTGACTGACACACTGAATGACTGAAACTCTGACTGACTGACTGACAGACACACTGACTGACACACTGACTGACTGACACACTGACTGACTGACACACTGAATGACTGAAACTCTGACTGACAGACACACTGACTGACACACTGACTAGCTGATTGTGTGAGTGTCATGAGTCTGTTAGTCACTCACCCTGAGGAAGGCGTCCAGGGGCCCGTTGTCCATGATTTCAGTAATGATCCGGGGGGGTGGGCAGCGGGTGACCACCCCCTCCAGCCGCAGGACGTTGGGGTGGTCGAACTGCCCCAGGAGCCCCGCCTCTGCCAGGAAGGCCCGCCTTGCCCCCTCTGAGGCCGCGCCCCCCAGGGTCCGCACACACACACACACATCCGACGGCCCCACCCCTGTACCCCCGGCCCCGCTACCTCGGCCCGGAGCTCTGAGGCGGCCCCTCTGTATCTCCCCAAATTGATCTGTACAGAGAGAGGGAGAGAGAGAGGAGCAACATCTATTAAGATGAGCTCCTAATTTTTCAACTTTTTTACTTACTAAATTAGCTAATTTGTGAAAAATTATTACATATGCAGTGAACACAAGACATGCTGCATCAATGAAGATAAATTCCTAAAAAAAAAAAAAAAAAAGGAAATTCTAAAATGGAAAAAAGAAAAACAAGGAAGTAACTGGAACACAAGGATTAAAGGGAACTAAGGAAAACAAACAGAGAAGCTTCTTCCTTAATAAATGTACAGTATAGATATATACATATAAAAAGCTTAAGAATAACCTGATACAGGACACATTCGAATTACAATTTATATCGTTAAAGCTCTGTGTGGAAAAAAAAAAAAAAAAAGAAAAGGCTAATCAAACTACAGTACTAAATGGAGAGCGGCAGTTTCCCAGCTGAGGAATGCAGTCAGACCAGTGTTCCAGACGGCACGGAGACATGGCAGGGAGCTCTCACATCCTGGGGCTCACACACCTTTGAAATCCTGTACCCTGAGGAGGCCAAGACTGGAAAGGACAGAAAACACTTCAAGGAAAATGTGCTGAGAAAATTTCCAGAGACTCTTGTAGCTGATTTCAGCTCAACAGAAAACAAAGTGAAGACAAACCTGATCTTCTACACCACACAGTGTGATGCCTGGCATGATGCATTCCTGCAGCACTACACACGTGTGCAGGAGAGGCATCGGCCCTGGGAGAAAGCTGTCTGTATTGGATGAGGAGGACCCAGACAACATCATACTGACTATAATACCCCGTTTCCACTGGCCACGTTCAACTGCCCCTCAGCGTGGCCGGGCCGTATCTGTGCACCTACACTACAGCCGCAGCGTCTCCACTCACTGTCGTGGGTCCAGCTGCCCCAGGAAGAGACTGAGACACAGAAGTCAAACCACATCTGGGACGCTCGGCACTCTGGGATTTAGTGTTTTAAACTGGAGGCTGAAATACCGCTAACATTAAAGTGCAGTAACCTTTGAGCTGAAATGTTTTTACGCTATCTAACACAGTCTTATAGTATAAATTATACAAGATATTCAAAAGTAGAAACCGGGACACATTTAAATAATATATAAAACAAATTACATCACTTAAAATTTCATCTAGTTTATTTTGTTTACCAGCGCATCGTAAATAACAGTGTTACTTCTCCCTGTACCATGATCCGATTAACACTGACAATATAGCTTAATTTAATTATCCAGAGGTTCTCCACCATGGTAAAGTCAGCTTGACATTTGATACTAGTTTGATTTTCGACTCCCGCTACCTGACATGAATGAAAAGAGCTGTATCTCCCCAACCACCACAGCTAGCGCCTTCACATGGAGCAGACCAATTGTGAATTCTTTCACAACCTTTGTTTTACCTGTGAATCATAAGAGTGATTTGTGAAAATCAATAACATACCGCACATGTGCACATAGCCATGCGTAAAATGGCTGTATCTCCCCAACCATAATAGCTAGCGTTTTCAAATCAACTGCAATGTAAAGAAGACCAATTGTGAATTCTTGCACAGCCTTTGTTTTACTTGTAAATCATCAGAATAATTTGTGAAAATCAATAGCACAACGCACATTGCCTATAAATGTCTGTATCTCCCAAACCACAACAGCTAGCGTTTTCAAACCAACTTTCACATGAAGAGGACCAATTGTGAATTCTATCACAGCCTTTGTTTTACTTGTGAATCATCAGAATAATTTGTGAAAATCTATAACATCACATATATGCAACCAAACTCCCGGAATCTTTGCAAAAAATATGTGTCTCCCTAACCACAGCAGATACAGGCTTAAAAGATACTATTATTTAAAAAAATACCAATTGTGAATTGTTTCACAGTCTCTGTTTTACCTGTGAAAACTAATACTTCAAACACTCTTAAATGCCTTTCTGTGCCAAGCAATTCATCCTGTGTGTCACTTTTCCACCGTGAAATAATAACTGCTCCAGATGAATCTCTTTCCAAGATAAACTCACACATAGTCCTTCTTGTGAAAAGATTCTAGCGCATCTCTCGCATCAGAGCTGCCGCCATCACTGTACGTGGCTAGTGGAAACGGGGTATAAGTGTCTACAACAATGGCTCTGTGCTGATACAAGGCAGTGAGAGCAGTCTGGACAGATTTGAGCTGAGCTTCCAGTCTCTTCAAACTTTAGCCAAATCAAAGTTCCAAGACCCCCCTCCCAGTGAGAAGAGCGATGAGATGACATCAGTGCAGCTCCCTGCTCACACAGCCCCAGCCAGACGGGAGACCCACCACAGCCCCACAACACCAACCTCCCCCAGCACTCTCACCATCAAAGCGTGCCTGTCCCAGCTAGAGAGGGACTTCAGAGTTCAGGGAACTGACAATGAGCAGCCGGAGGGAGGAGGGGAGCGAGCATCAGATGAGAGATGAGCTGGTGCAGCTCAGGAATGAGCACAGGGCGAGTGTACAGGAGCTGCAGCAGGACAGAGAGCAGCTGAAAGGAGAGCTGAAGACTGAGACAGGAGATGAAGAAGAGAGCCTCGCTCAGTGAAGTGAAGAACCTGAGCAAAGAGCTTGGACAGCCTGAAAGAGACACAGCCCCCCAGCCCAGCCCTCACACAACAGAGGGACCCAGCTCTCAACCCAGCCCTCTACAGGCGAGACGGAGAGCGCACACCCACTCAGGAACTGGAAAGAGAGGAATCCAACTCACAGCCTGCAGACCAGCCAACCAGCCCTGACACAGACAGGGACACAGTTTCACCACCAGCTTCAGCCCCCAGGTGACCCAGCAAGGCTCAGCACAGCGCGGACATCGTCATCCTCATTGACTCCAATGGGAAGTGTCTGGATGGCAGACGACTGTTCCCTGGGCAACGTGTGACCAAGATCCGCTGCCCTACAACAGAGCGAGCCCTGGACATCCTCAACAGGCCCAGCTCCACCCAGCCCCAGCACATCCTCATCCACACAGGAACTAACAACCTGCACACCCTGCAGGGAGTGGAGGCCAAGGCACTGACACAGGTGGCAGAAAGAGCCGCCCAGCAGTTCCCAGCACAGCAGCACAGCTACGTAAATAGTAAACGTAAACTTTGTAAATAGTTATGTAGTAATGTAGATATTATGATTCTGCATGAAACCTGGACCAGAGCAGATGAGTCCAATCTCAGTCCTGTGGGCTACAGGCAGCTCATAGTGCCGTCCCGCAAAAACCCTGAAGTGAAGCGGGGCCGAGACTCCAGCGGGATCATCATATGGTATAAAGAAGAGCTCGTTCACTTCATTACCCCGGTAAAAAGAGGAGAAACGCACTTGTGGATACAAATTAAAGGGTCATTGTTCTCAGCCCAATGTGACACATACCTCCCCCCCTCGGACTCCCCCTACTACAACCCTGAGAGCTTCCCCATTCTGCAGTCACAGGCAGCATACTTTCCAGACACTGGGCAGTGTGCTGATCTGTGGAGATCTCAATGCCAGAACAGGCAGAGAGATTGACTTCATCTCCACAGAGGGAAACAACCATGGCTTTGGAAATGCCCCATGGTACCACAGCAGTGTGACCCGCCAGAGAAACAGCTACGACAGCGTGGTCAATAAGAGTGGCAAAGAGCTGCTGAGCCTGTGTCGAGGCCTGGGGCTGTACATCATCAATGGCTGGATCAGGGGGGACTCCTTAGGAAGATGCACTTACAACTCAGCATTTGGCACTAGCGTAGTGGACTACGCAATTACTGACATGGACCCAAACACTTTTAATGCATTTACAGTCAAGCAGCAAAGCTTCCTGTCTGACCACTGTCAAACAGTGCTGTACATAGAGGACAGACCAGCCACAGCTCAGCCAGCAGACGGCCTCCAGCCTCCTCAACCTCACTGCCTCCTACAAGTGGACACAGCAGAGCCTCTCAGAGTATGGGAAAGCACTCTGCAATACACAGGTCTCACTCTGCACCACTCCACTGTCAAACTACTGCTGTACGCTGATGACCTGGTCCTGCTCTAACCCACACAGCAGGGGCTGCAGCAGAGCCTGACCATACTAGAGCAGTCCTGCCAGGATTGGGCACCTGGAAGCCAACCTGGACAAGACCAGAATCATGGTGTTCCAGAAAAAAGCCAAGAACCAGGCACAGAAATTTCAATTCTTTCTAAATGGCAACACGGTACAGCAGACAACCAATTACACACACACGTCTGGACATTAGTGCATCAGGGAGCTTCAATGCAGCTATAAGCGCACTGAAAGAAAAGGCACGCAGGGCTTTTTATGCAATAAAAAAACGACTGTACAACCAAGTGAGAGCCTGCACCTGGACTTCTGCAGACACCTGCTCCAGCTGCACAGGAGCGCAGCCAACAACGCATGCAGAGCTGAACTGGGCCGCCTCCCCCTGCTGCTCACTGTGCACAAGAGGGCACTGAAGTACTGGGTGCATCTCAACAACAGCCACCCTCACTCCTACTGCCACACAGCACTGCGGAGCCAGGAGCATGGCCCTAAACAGTGCGCCATTAGTACCCTGGCAAGGCCCCTCACTGAGCAGAGCCACACCAGCCCCAGTGGGCAGACAGCGGGCACCAGGACCAACATCATCACCAAGAACATAAGAGCACAATACCTGGAGCGCTGGCACACAGAAACTGAACAGCAGCAGTGTTACCGCTCTCTACAGAGGGACTACAGCCTGGCACCGTACCTGGTGAGAGTGAAGGACCCCAAACAGAGACAAACCCTGAGCCAGTACAGACTCAGTGCCCACAGCTTGGAAATAGAAACAGGGCGACACAGGCAGACCTGGAAGCCCAGAGAGAAGAGACTGTGTGGACAGTGCGAGCAGGGGGAGATGGAGGACGAGACGCACTTCCTGCTGCACTGAACCAAATACTCCACAGCCAGGGACACGCGCCTCCCGAAACTCTCAGCCCAGGTCACAGGCTGCCAAGAGCTCAGTGATGAAGGCAAAATAAAAATCCTGTTAGGAGAGGATGAACATACAGCAGAGCTGGCTGCCGACTATGTGCTTACCTGCCACAAACTGAGAGAGACATTGTAAAAGACACTGTATACTATGTATACATATACAGTACCAATTCATGCAGAATAGTTTTGTAAATGTTGTGTTCGATGTATATTAATGTATGTAATGTCTGTAAACTTGTGTGTATCGTATGTATGTAGTATTATTGCCACTGCACTGGTCTATGTTTTGCAGTAGAACCCCCTGTACTTGCTTTGGCAAAACGGGTGTAACATTGTCATGCCAATAAAGCTCTTTTTGAATTTGAATTTGAATTTGAGAGAGAGAGAGGGAGTGTGTGGAGAGTTAGAGAGAGAGAGTGAGAGAGAGAGTTTAGTGTAGCAGAACACTAAGGTACATCAACACTGACAGAGACAGTTGTTCATTGTTGCAGTTCTATATTCAGCAAACTATCCAATCACAGCACAGCGGTGCCCTTACCTGTGCCAATCACCTCTTCGACCTTCAGGTGGGCGGAGTCGATCTCTCGGGCAAATTCACGGACAGCCTCGTTGGGGTCCTCGTAGGTGGAGGGGTCGACATAGTACTTCACCCCTGCTCCTTATAGAGAGAGGCAGAGAGTGAAAGACAGAGGGATGAGAGAGTGAGGGAGGGAGATGGAGAAGGGGACAGAAAGAGGGAGAGTGTCATTTGGGCTGATAAGAAACTTAGACTCCCAGGATGCACTTTGATGATGTCCAGACATCAGCTATGTTCATGACACTGTCTCCATATTTGATTCGTCTGCTCTGCAGTTCCTGTACCACAGCTGCTCACACTGCATCTGCACAGACCGCCATATCTGCCATCTAGCCAGCAAAAAAAGTGTTATGAATGCAGTGACCATATTGGGAGCGCAAAGCCTATTATTATGAATGAAGACATTCCATATAACACAACTTGCATTCCCATCATAACAGCTTGACGACAGACATCTACACTGTTAGTCCTAATACAGACCCCACAGACACTCCTGACACAGAGACACACAGACCCTAATACAGACCCCACAGACACACCTGACACACAGACCCTAATACAGACCCCACAGACACTCCTGACACAGAGACACACAGACCCTAATACAGACCCCACAGACACTCCTGACACACAGACCCTAATACAGACCCCACAGACACTCCTGACACAGAGACCCTAATACAGACCCCACAGACACTCCTGACACACAGACCCTAATACAGACCCCACAGACACTCCTGACACACAGACCCTAATACAGACCCCACAGACACTCCTGACACACAGACCCTAATACAGACCCTAATACAGACCCCACAGACACTCCTGACACACAGACCCTAATACAGACCCCACAGACACTCCTGACACACAGACCCTAATACAGACCCCACAGACACTCCTGACACACAGACCCTAATACAGACCCCACAGACACTCCTGACACACAGACACACAGACCCTAATACAGACCCCACAGACACTCCTGACACACAGACCCTAATACAGACCCCACAGACACTCCTGACACACAGACCCTAATACAGACCCCACAGACACTCCTGACACAGAGACCCTAATACAGACCCCACAGACACTCCTGACACACAGACCCTAATACAGACCCCACAGTCACTCCTGACACACAGACCCTAATACAGACCCCACAGACACTCCTGACACACAGACCCTAATACAGACCCCACAGACACTCCTGACACAGAGACCCTAATACAGACCCCACAGACACTCCTGACACAGAGACACACAGACCCTAATACAGACCCCACAGACACTCCTGACACACAGACCCTAATACAGACCCCACAGACACTCCTGACATACAGACCCTAATACAGACCCCACAGACACTCCTGACACAGAGACACACAGACCCTAATACAGACCCCACAGACACTCCTGACACACAGACCCTAATACAGACCCCACAGACACTCCTGACACACAGACCCTAAAACAGACCCCACAGACACTCCTGACACACAGACCCTAATACAGACCCCACAGACACTCCTGACACACAGACCCTAATACAGACCCCACAGACACTCCTGACACTCCTGACACAGAGACCCTAATACAGACCCCACAGACACTCCTGACACACAGACCCTAATACAGACCCCACAGACACTCCTGACACACAGACCCTAATACAGACCCCACAGACACTCCTGACACACAGACCCTAATACAGACCCCACAGACACTCCTGACACACAGACCCTAATACAGACCCCACAGACACTCCTGACACTCCTGACACAGAGACCCTAATACAGACCCCACAGACACTCCTGACACACAGACCCTAATACAGACCCCACAGACACTCCTGACACACAGACCCTAATACAGACCCCACAGACACTCCTGACACACAGACCCTAATACAGACCCCACAGACACTCCTGACACACAGACACACAGACCCTAATACAGACCCCACAGACACTCCTGACACACAGACCCTAATACAGACCCCACAGACACTCCTGACACACAGACCCTAATACAGACCCCACAGACACTCCTGACACAGAGACCCTAATACAGACCCCACAGACACTCCTGACACACAGACCCTAATACAGACCCCACAGACACTCCTGACATACAGACCCTAATACAGACCCCACAGACACTCCTGACACACAGACCCTAATACAGACCCCACAGACACTCCTGACATACAGACCCTAATACAGACCCCACAGACACTCCTGACACACAGACCCTAATACAGACCCCACAGACACTCCTGACACTCCTGACACAGAGACCCTAATACAGACCCCACAGACACTCCTGACACACAGACCCTAATACAGACCCCAAAGACACTCCTGACACAGAGACACAGGCCCTAATACAGACCCCACAGACACTCCTGACACACAGACCCTAATACAGACCCCACAGACACTCCTGACACACAGACCCTAATACAGACCCCACAGACACTCCTGACACACAGACCCTAATACAGACCCCACAGACACTCCTGACACACAGACCCTAATACAGACCCCACAGACACTCCTGACACAGAGACCCTAATACAGACCCCACAGACACTCCTGACACACAGACCCTAATACAGACCCCACAGACACTCCTGACACACAGACCCTAATACAGACCCCACAGACACTCCTGACACACAGACCCTAATACAGACCCCACAGACACTCCTGACACACAGACCCTAATACAGACCCCACAGACACTCCTGACACAGAGACCCTAATACAGACCCCACAGACACTCCTGACATACAGACCCTAATACAGACCCCACAGACACTCCTGACACACAGACCCTAATACAGACCCCACAGACACTCCTGACACAGAGACACACAGACCCTAATACAGACCCCACAGACACTCCTGACACACAGACCCTAATACAGACCCCACAGACACTCCTGACATACAGACCCTAATACAGACCCCACAGACACTCCTGACACACAGACCCTAATACAGACCCCACAGACACTCCTGACACTCCTGACACAGAGACCCTAATACAGACCCCACAGACACTCCTGACACAGAGACCCTAATACAGACCCCACAGACACTCCTGACACACAGACCCTAATACAGACCCCACAGACACTCCTGACACACAGACCCTAATACAGACCCCAGACACTCCTGACACACAGACCCTAATACAGACCCCACAGACACTCCTGACACAGACAGATCCACACGCACAGAGACTGACTCACCTCTGTTGGTAATGTACCTCTGCAGTCGGTCACTGTATGGACTCTCCCTTCGTTTACTGAAAATAAAAAAGAAGGGCAATTTTGCATTATATTCATGAATGTAAAAATGTGTGTTTTAAGGCCGATTTATACTTCTGCATAGACATGCATATGTGTTTCTGCGCAGAGCAGGGGTTTCTGGGGAAGTGTAGCCCACAGAGCCCATGCGCACTCCTCCGAAATCTCAACGCGCGTCTCTGCGGTCCTGTGTGTCAGCCAGCGCCGATTGGTTGAGCAGGAGATTCTGAGAGCCGCGGCCAATTGTGCAGTGATGGGACGACTGGTGTACAATGTCTGTCTGTAAGCACTGCAGCAGGGCAGAGAAACGACATGGTGACATATGAAAGTATTTAAAATGCATCTAACCCACATAACGCATTTGTCGCACTAACAGCCTGGACATGTGCAGAGGTCTCACAAATCTATGGGGCGCCGTTTGTGTCATTCATAATTTCATGCACACAATGAGTATTTTGTGCCTCAAATGCACATTTCGTGAACATAATTCATGTTTTGTCCCTCGCAATGCCCACTTATTCCGTGCTTGGCAATTTTGTGGATGAAAAGTAAAACGTACTTTGATTTATGAAAATCATGTAAATCTTTCACAATTACTAATTGTATTGCAAAGACCAGATTGTGGGCTATATAATATTCAGTATAGCCTAATGAATAAATTGCAGGTCGGCGGTTGGAGTATTTACATCTTAAGTTTGAGGAATTTACAGCTGAAACACTGTATATGTATTTAATTCAAATATTTAGTACAGTGGGGGAAAAAAGTATTTGATCCCCTGCTGATTTTGTACGTTTGCCCACTGACAAAGAAATTATCAGTCTATAATTTTAATGGTTGGTGTATTTTAACAGTGAGAGACAGAATAACAACAAAAAAATCCAGAAAAACGCATTTCAAAAAAGTTATGAATTGATTTGCATGTTAATGAGGGAAATAAGTATTTGACCCCTTCGACTTAGTACTTGGTGGCAAAACCCTTGTTGGCAATCACAGAGGTCAGACGTTTCTTGTAATTGGCCACCAGGTTTGCACACATCTCAGGAGGGATTTTGTCCCACTCCTCTTTGCAGATCCTCTCCAAGTCATTAAGGTTTCGAGGCTGACGTTTGGCAACTCGAACCTTCAGCTCCCTCCACAGATTTTCTATGGGATTAAGGTCTGGAGACTGGCTAGGCCACTCCAGGACCTTAATGTGCTTCTTCTTGAGCCACTCCTTTGTTGCCTTGGCTGTGTGTTTTGGGTCATTGTCATGCTGGAATACCCATCCACGACCCATTTTCAATGCCCTGGCTGAGGGAAGGAGGTTCTCACCCAAGATTTGACGGTACATGGCCCCGTCCATCGTCCCTTTGATGCGGTGCAGTTGTCCTGTCCCCTTAGCAGAAAAACACCCCAAAGCATAATGTTTCCACCTCCATGTTTGACAGTGGGGATGGTGTTCTTGGGGTCATTCCTCCTCCTCCAAACACGGCGAGTTGAGTTGATGCCAAAGAGCTCGATTTTGGTCTCATCTGACCACAACACTTTCACCCAGTTCTCCTCTGAATCATTCAGATGTTCATTGGCAAACTTCAGACGGGCCTGTACATGTGCTTTCTTGAGCAGGGGGACCTTGCGGGCACTGCAGGATTTCAGTCCTTCACGGCGTAGTGTGTTACCAATTGTTTTCTTGGTGACTATGGTCCCAGCTGCCTTGAGATCATTAACAAGATCCTCCCGTGTAGTTCTGGGCTGATTCCTCACCGTTCTCATGATCATTGAAACTCCACGAGGTGAGATCTTGCATGGAGCCCCAGACCGAGGGAGACTGATAGTTATTTTGTGTTTCTTCCATTTGCGAATAATCGCACCAACTGTTGTCACCTTCTCACCAAGCTGCTTGGCGATGGTCTTGTAGCCCATTCCAGCCTTGTGTAGGTCTACAATCTTGTCCCTGATATCCTTGGACAGCTCTTTGGTCTTGGCCATGGTGGAGAGTTTGGAATCTGATTGATTGATTGCTTCTGTGGACAGGTGTCTTTTATACAGGTAACGAGCTGAGATTAGGAGCACTCCCTTTAAGAGAGTCTCCTAATCTCAGCTCGTTACCTGTATAAAAGACACCTGGGAGACAGAAATCTTGCTGATTGATAGGGGATCAAATACTTATTTCCCTCATTAACATGCAAATCAATTTATAACTTTTTTGAAATGCGTTTTTTGGGATTTTTTTGCTGTTATTCTGTCTCTCACTGTTAAAATACACCTACCATTACAATTATAGACTGATCATTTCTTTGTCAGTGGGCAAACGTACAAAATCAGCAGGGGATCAAATACTTTTTTCCCTCACTGTATAAGAACGGATATGCGGGACAAATTCACATTCACACAAGAGATTTACTTTTGAATTGAAAAACTATAGCAAGACAATATAGATCTGTACATACAGGATGCAATATGGCAATTTGTGTGTGTGTGTGTAGTTCCTGTATGTCATTAACAGTATGTGTTGATTTACATGCATACAACCCTAGGTGCACCATAGAGAACAGGTTTTGTTTTCTGTAGATTGTGATGTTAATGTGACACTGCCCCCTGGACGCGTCAACGTTACGGTCAAGTATGTTGGCAGACAGCTGTGCGAACGTCTGTGTACGACACCTCTGCATGCACGCAGACATGCAGACGCAGAAGTATAAATCAGCCTTCAGTGTGTGTGTCTCTGTTTGACCTCTAACCTTCGGAACACAAACACAACAATGAGCGCCGCAGCGACCAGTAGGAAGGCAGCCCCGCCCATCACAGAGCCAACCAATAGGGGCAGTCGATTGTGGACAGCCTGAGAATGTTCCTCTGAGAGAGAGAGAGAGAGAGAGAGAGAGCGAAGTTAGTATAAAAACACACTGACTGACTAAAACTTAGTCTGAGACACTGACACACCGAGTGACACACTGACCTTGCCCCAGTGTGGTGAAGTACGCAGTGCCACTATAGGGGCCATAGCCGCGGGCGTTCCTGGCGCGGATCTGGAAGGCGTAGATGGAGCCTGGAGACAGACCCCCCACTATGGCCATGTTGGTCTGACTGAGCACTGAAACTGCGCTGTCTTCATCTGAACTCTGAGAGACAGCAAGAGAGTAAGAGAGCGAGGGAGGGAGGGGTGTTAATAGAGAACATATTACAAACACACAGACACAGACACAGACACAGACACAGACACACACACACACACACACACACACACACACACACACACACACACACACACCTTGTCGTAGTAGCGGATCTGATACTCCATGATTTCTCCGTTTGGTCTCTCAGGCTGCGGCCAAGACAGGGTCACCGAGACAGGGGTACGACTGACCTGGTGCATCATGGGAACTGGGGATGGTACTGAGAGGAGAGAGAGAGAGAGAGAGAGAGAGAGAGAGAGAGAGAGAGAGAGAGAGAGAGAGAGAGATAATCAACAGAACTACACCAAATTAGAGATACACCCAATCGAAACCCTGCACACTGAACTCTATAAAGACATACTGTAGGTGCAAAGGAACACATCAACCATGCATGCAGGGCAGAATTAGGTTGTTAGCAAATAAACATAAAGAAAAGAGCACTGAAAATTAGGCTGCACCTAAGGGTGAGTGAGTCAGACTCACTCCAGTACAAGGCCCTCCAAACCCAAGAGCTCAGCCCTGAAAAGAGTCCAAGTCAGCTGGCCCTGAAGCTCATGGCTCTGACCGTCACTAATACCACCAACACTGGCCAGCTTTACGTGAGCACTGCTGACCTGCCCCCAGTCAGAGTCAACAAAATTATAAAGATAAAACCTAATGTCTGGAACATAGGAACAACAAGACTAAATCCCAAAGTAAACTGGATCACTATCAGGCCTTAAACAGAGTCCACTGTCAGAGACACGAAGCAGAGATAGATCCTGACCAAGTACCAGCTCAGTGACCACAGCCTGGCCATAGAGACGGGCCGACACAGGCAGAGCTGACTGCAAAGAGAGGAGCGGCGCTGTGGTCACTGCAAGACAGGAGAGGTGGACACAGAGAGGACAGTGTGGTCACTGAGAAACAGGAGAGGTGGACACAGAGATGCACTTCCTCCTGCACTGCAGTAAATATAGCCAAATTAGGGAAATAAACTTATAAATATTATAACAACTTTCTCAGAATTGATAAATGAAAAAAAATAGCTATCCTCCTGGGGGAGGGACACACAGCCCCTGCCACAGCCTGAGGGGCTCACTGTGAAAACATACATGAGCACCAGCTGTAAACTTGTTAGTTATAAGTAGAGTAAAAGTATATGTCTATTAAGATTTTATTTATATATTATATTGTACTTTTTCATTTTTATTTTTATTTTTTTTAACCATAATATATTTTATGAAAAACACTGACTTATTTATTATTTTTCTTTTCTTATTTTTCAATGTATGCATGTAATATTAACTGCTTTGGCAACACTACAGAACTGTTTGTCATGCCAATAAAGCACTTTAAATTGAAATTGAAATAGAAATTGAGAGGAGCAGCGCTGTGGACACTGAGAGACAGGAGAGGTGGACACAGAGAGGACAGTGTGGTCACTGAGAGACAGGAGAGGTGGACACAGAGAGGAGTGGCACTGCGGTCACTGAGAGACAGGAGAGGTGGACACAGAGAGGACCGGCGCTGTGGCCACTGAGAGACAGGAGAGGTGGACACAGAGAATAGCGGCGCTGCGGTCACTGAGAGACAGGAGAGGTGGACACAGAGAGGAGTGGCACTGCGGTCACTGAGAGACAGGATAGGTGGACACAGAGAGGAGTGGCACTGTGGTCAATGAGAGACGAGAGAGGTGGACACAGAGAATAGCGGCGCTGTGGCCACTGAGAGACAGGAGAGGTGGACACACAGAATAGCGGCGCTGCAGTCACTGAGAGACGAGAGGTGGACACAGAGAGGAGCAGCGCTGCGGTCACTGAGAGACAAGAGAGGTGGACACAGAGAGGAGCGGCGCTGCGGTCGCTGAGACAAAAGAGGTGGACAGATACAATAAATATAAAAATTAAAGATCAAACTGCTTTAAAGAATGTGCAACCCCCATCCATCATCTCCCAGATATAAACATCTCTGAAAGAATGAACCTCCTCCTGGCGAGGGAGACACAGCGCAGCCGGCAGCCCAGCGTGAGGCGCCGAGTCCCAGCCTGAGGGGCAGGCAGGGAGCACTGGGGGGTCACAGTTAACACTCCAGATTGTGACACATTTCTGCTTCTTTATTCTGCTGACATAAATGTTAATGTGATATTATAGTTAATTGTTATGAATTGGTGTAAATATGTTTCTTTCTTTAACTTTTCCATTGAATTCATGTTTTGTTATTATTATTACTCATCAGTTTCTTTCTACTATTCCTCCTCTATCACTATCAGTCTCTCCCCTGTTCGCTGTCTGTGGCTCCTGTGATTCCTACAGTCTTATGGTTTCCCTGCTGTATGTATATGTATATATACACACACACAATTTTGTACCAATATTTACTATGATATAAACTGCTTTGGTAATACTGCTTACGATGGTTATGGCAATAAATCACAGAGAGAGAGGTATACCTATTGTGAAAATACAGACAGATAGGCAGACAGACAGATGGGTTGATGGATAAAGACATAGATAGAGCTCTATACACAATACTGTACAGTCACTTGCATTTCTCACTCCCAACACCAGAAGGCAGTGAGACACAAGACACAGTCATTGAGTCACTTACTGCTGTGTGTGTGTGTCCTAATGTGTCTGTCTACCTATCTTATTTTCATGTGTAATCCCTCCCTTTTTCTCTCTCTCTTTCTGCCTCTTTCTCCCTCTCTGTTTAGAAAATGATCAAGTTGACAGTATAGCCAAAAGCCACCTGTGTCCTAAATAACAGAGGAAGAGAGAGAGAGAGAGAGAGAGAGAGAGAAGTGGAGTAAAAAGACAGAGAAACAGAAAGAGAGACACAGAGGGACACGAATAGAAAGAGACGTATACAGACATACACACACAGACACGTACACACACACAGGCACACACACACAGATACACACACACATACAGACACACAGAGATATGCATGCATACACACACGCACACACATGGAGACACACACACAGAGACACACACCTTCACACACACACTCTCTCACCTGATTGGCTGGTGCTGAAGTTGACGCTGGCATATTGAGGCGGGATGGAGCTCAGAGATGACACCCCATTCATCGCTTGCACCTGTCAATAGAGCACCAGCACCAATCAACTCCAACCCAGTCTCCTGGACACTGCCTCCTCTGTACACCTTCCCTCTCTCTCTCTCTCTCTCTCTCTCTCTCTCTCGCACACACACACACACTCGCTACCTCTCTATTCCTCTCTGTATCCTTATCTTTGTAGAAACTAGACACTAATTGAAAACTACATACTAAACTTCATATTCTAGAAAGCATTTTAATACCCCTCCACCAACTAACACAAAGGAAATGCCCCAAGTGCTCATGGGAAATACAGTCATGAACCAGTGCAGTAGCTAACAAGGCTATATGAAACACAGGTAGGAAATCAACTACATAGCCCGGGCCATATGTATATCCACACAGTACCCCAGAGATCATGGGAAGTGTAGTGCAGCAGTAGCAGTTACTGTAATAAATCCATATCCCATGATGCAACTGGACAGGAAACCACACCCAGACAGCCCCGGAGGCTCATGGGAAGTGTAGCAATGGCATACCTGAATGATGTAGGTGACCCTGGTGAGCAGGTTGCCCAGTGTGACACGGGTGGCGGTCAGGGGCGAGGGGGCGGGGCTGTAGGAGATCGAGTCGCCGCAGCGCACGCACACAGCTGGGGGGGCGGGGGGGCAGACGCGGCACTGCACCGCATACCACACGTCCCCCCGGCCCCCACTGTCCGAGGGCGGTCGCCAACGCAGAACCACACCTGAGCCCTCGTACTCCCAGGACAGAGAGAGCGGGGCAGAGGGAGGGGCTGGGGCAGGAGACAGGGAGAGAGAGCATAGAAGGAAGTAAGGAGAGGCGAGAGGGTTATTGGGAGGAAGAGAAAGAATATATTAGAAAGGAGAAAACACATTTCTCTGACAGCATTATGAGAATCACAGCAATCCTACAATGCACTGGGAAGTGCCGTCCACTACAGGCATAATCACCACAGCAAACTGTACATATCCCATAATTCCCAGGAAAGGAACCAACCCAATAACACACAGTAGGCAGAGTAGGGGCTTGTGGGTAATGTAGTCCTACAACCTGTGCAGGCACTGATTTCGGGGTCAGAGGGCGCTCTGTAGTAGCCACTGTCACACTCGCACAGCCTGGAGCCCGTGGTCACTGACCGGCTGTGTGCTGGACACGGGGAGCAAGGGATCAAGCCCACGGATGACTTATACTGACCAACTGGACACGCTGAGAGAGAGAGAGAGAGAGAGAGAGAGAGGTATACATATACTGAGCCTTCCTCTGTCACACACTTGTTTCCCAGAGGTGAGAATCTGTGGGGAGGACAAGTGTGCAGAGTGATTTAGAGAGAGAGAGGAGGAAGGGAGGGAGTTCAGAAGGAGAAGGGAGATGGAGGGATAGAGATGAGGGAGAGAAAGAGCGAGAGAGTTCTCAATCCATCATTTATTAGTCTCCTCCTCCACAGCTTGTTCTGCTGTCAAATGCAACATAAAACAGAACTTTACACTAAAGATACAGCAGGACTCTGACACTGTGTGTGTGTGTGCATGAGTGTGTGTGCTTGAGTTTGTGTGTGTGTGTGTGTGTGTGTGTGTGTGTGTGTGTGAGTGTGCTTCTCATCCAAGAAGGCTTCATTTGTGAACGTTGTCTAGGAAACAGAGGGTGTCGATTAGAGGAGTCGCTTCTAACTGGAGTGAGGTTGTTAGTGGAGTTCCACAGGGATCAGTACTAGGGCCTGTGCTTTTTCTAATCTATATTAATGATCTGGACTCTGGGATAGTTAGCAAACTTGTCAAATTTGCAGATGATACTAAAATAGGCGGCTCAGCAGATACAATCTTGGCAGCACAGGCTATTCAGAGGGACTGAGAAACTATTCAGTTGTGGGCTGACACCTGGCAGATGAAATTCAATGTGGACAAGTGCAAGGTAATACATGCAGGTAACAAAAATGTCCACTATAATTACACTATGGGAGGAATAGAACTAGATGAAGTAACGCATGAGAAAGACCTAGGAGTCTATGTGGACTCCTCACTTTGTCCATCCAAACAATGTGGGGAAGCAATAAAAAAGGCAAACAGGATGCTAGGGTATATTGTCAAAAGTGTAGAATTGAGAACAAGGGCAGTGATGTTCAGACTGTACAATGCACTAGTTAGAGCTCATCTGGATACTGTGGACAGTTCTGGGCTCCACACTTCAAGAAAGATATCGCTGCTCTAGAGGCAGTTCAGAGGAGAGCAACCAGACTTATTCCAGGTCTGAAGGGAATGTCCTACTGAGAGACTGAGGACCTGAACCTTTTCACCCTGGAACAGAGGAGACTACGTGGGGACTTGATCCAAGTCTTCAAAATCATGAAAGGCATCGACCACATCAAACCAGAGGAGCTTTTCCAGATCAGCAGGGACACACGCACCCGGGGACACAAATGGAAATTGGGCTTCAAGGCATTCAACACAGAAAACAGGAGACACTTCTTCACACAGAGAGGCGTCACAATCTGGACAAACTCCCCAGCGATGTGGCTGAAGAGACAATTTGGGAACATTCAAAAACAGACTGGATAGGATCCTTGATCACTTAGTTATTAATGGACACCAAACGAGCATGATGGGTCGAATGGCCCCCTCTCGATTGGACATTTTCTTATGTTCTTATGTGTGTGTGTGTGAGAGTGTGTGAGTGTGTGAGTGTGTGTGTGTGTGTGTGTGTGTGTGTGTGAGTGTGCTTCTCATCCAAGAAGGCTTCATTTGTGAACGTTGTCGGCAGGTTGAAATCCTAGAGATCAAGGTTCGTGATCTTGAGGCTCAGCTTGTCGATCTGCGCTGTATTAGGGATATAGAAGAATTGGTCAATCAGCCCATGAGAGAGATGGTGGGCAGCCAAAACCTAGGAGAGTTGAGACCTCAGAGCAGGACAGCGTAGAGAACTGCTGGGTTACAGTAGGTCGTAACCGCAGAACAGGGCTTGCACAACCCCTAGAGACACCCCAAGAGCTAGAATTGCCCAACAGGTTCCAACTGCTGGACACCGAGTTGGACAGTGACAGCTCAGAGGGTGATGGGGGGGCAGTTGAGCACCAGAGCACCATGGTGCCCACTCCCCCCCAGAAGAGGGAGGTAGTTATAGTAGGAGACTCAATTCTTAGAGGTGTAGATCACACAGTGTGTTCTAGTGACAAGGAGACCCGCATGGTATCTTGCCTGCCTGGTGCTCAGGTTGCAGATCTCCCTAAACTAGTAGATGGGCTACTGGCCAAAGCTGGGGGGAATCCACTGATCATGGTCCACATTGGAACCAATGACATAGGAAAAGGTAGGACAGAGGTTCTGCAAGACAAATTTAAAAAGTTAGGAACAAAACTAAAGAGCAGAACCTCCACGGCAGTTTTCTCTTATATACTTCCGGTACCACGTGCCAGGCCAGGGAGACAGGCAGAGATTACAAAGTTTAACATGTGGTTGAAAGCTTGGTGTAGGGAAGAGGGGTTTAGGTTTATGGAGCATTGGTCTTTCTTCTGGGATAGGTGGGACCTGTACAAACCGGACGGTCTACATCTAAACAGAAGGGGGCTAATGCATTGGGAGAGTGTATGTGCAGAGAAATTGAGAATCTTTTAAACTAGGGACCAGGGGGGCAGGGAGCTCTGACAATGGGAGATGTTCCACTAAGGAAAGAAAACCAAGGGAAACTGCCAGTAGGAAAGTCCTGAAGTGTTTGTACCTCAATGCCAGGAGTATAAGAAACAAGATGTTAGACTTGGAAGCCACAGTGCTGGCATGTGACTATGATGTTGTAGGAGTGACAGAAACATGGCTTACAGAAAATGATGGGGATGAATACAAATTGGAAGAATACACACAGTTTAGGAGAGACAGGCAAAATCGAAGAGGGGGTGGGGTAGCATTATATGTGAAAAATAACATTGAGGCAGAAGAACTCAAATTAGATCCCAGTAACGGAACAGAATCTTTGTGGGTGAAACTTTTGGACAAGAGATCTGGAGGATTAGCGGTAGGAGTGTTACAGGCCACCCAACTCAGATATTCAGAAAGATGCTGCATTGTACAGTGTAATCAGGACTGCATGTAGCAAGGATGTGGCTGTTATAATGGGGGATTTCAATTTCCCAAACATAGACTGGGAAAGCCCAGTGGGGACGACAGAGGCAGAAATAGAAATGGTTGAGATGGTAAATTACTGCTTTCTAACTCAATTTGTCAGGGAACCAACCAGGGAGAGAGCATGCATTGACTTGATCTTTTCAAATGACCAAGATAGAGTCAGAGGGACAACAGTTAGAGAACCAATGGCAAATTGTGATCACAACATGGTTAGCTTTGAGGCATTCTTTCAAAAAACAAGGACCAAGTATAAAACGATGGTCTACAATTTTAGAAAAGAAAACCTTGAAGGTATGAGGCGGCACTTAGAAGAGGTAGACTGGAGCACAATGGATACAGAGTCAGTTGAAAATGGATGGGTATATTTTAAGAATATACTACTTGAGGCTCAGGAGAAATTTGTACCACAACTTAGCAAATAGAGAAAACAAAAAACAGTGGCCAAAATGGTTTAATAGAAGTATGCAAAAAAATATCAAGAGGAAGAAAATGTTGTATAGCGCATACAAAAGGGATGGAGACGAAACAAAATACATAGAATATGTTGAGCTGCAAAGAGATTTTAAGAAAGGGATCAGGAAAGTAAAGAGGGAAATAGAAAGAAACACAGCTCTTGGAGCTAAAACTAATGCAAAGAGCTTTTTTCAATAATACAACAGCAAGAGGACAATAAAGGAGGAAGTGAAACAGATAAAGGGCAACAATGGAAGTATCTTGGAAAATGAACAAGATGTGGCAAATGTTCTCAATGAGTATTTCACAGAGGTTTTTACAAAAGAAAAGACAGATAACATGCCACAGGTTGACAATCAGTCTAGTCAAACCCTAAGAGAGATCAGGATAAATGAGGAGGAGGTACTAGAGGGACTAGCAGAATTAAAAACCAACAAATCACCTGGGCCAGATGGGATACTTCCAACAGTACTTTAAAGAAATGAGGGAAATGATTTACAGGCCGCTAACTCGATTATTCCAAATGACACTTAGAACAGGGGATGAGCCAACTGACTGGAAGACAGCAAATGTCATACCAATCCACAAGAAAGGGGACAAAACTGAGCCAGGAAATTACAGACCAATCAGTCTCACCTGCATCACCTGTAAAATGTTGGAAAAAATGATTAGACAGAAAATAGAGGAGCATCTTAATGAAAACCATATTCTTGGAGATAGTCAACATGGGTTTAGACGAGGCAGATCATGTCTTACTAATTTATTAGAGTTCTTTGAACATGCAACTGCAGCTGTAGATCATGTGAAAGCATATGATATGATATACTTAGATTTCCAAAAAGCTTTTGATAAGGTTCCACAACAAAGACTGATCCTCAAATTGGAAGCTGTAGGCATTCAGGGTAATGTAAGTAGATGGATTATGAACTGGTTGATGTCTAGGAAACAGAGGGTGTCGATTAGAGGAGTCGCTTCTAACTGGAGTGAGGTTGTTAATGGAGTTCCACAAGGATCAGTACTAGGGCCTGTGCTTTTTCTAATCTATATTAATGATCTGGACTCTGGGATAGTTAGCAAACTTGTCAAATTTGCAGATGATACTAAAATAGGCGGCTCAGCAGATACAATCTTGGCAGCACAGGCTATTCAGAGGGACTGAGAAACTATTCAGTTGTGGGCTGACACCTGGCAGATGAAATTCAATGTGGACAAGTGCAAGGTAATACATGCAGGTAACAAAAATGTCCACTATAATTACACTATGGGAGGAATAGAACTAGATGAAGTAACGCATGAGAAAGACCTAGGAGTCTATGTGGACTCCTCACTTTGTCCATCCAAACAAT